>NC_025703.1:24918970-24921154 GCF_000633955.1 Camelina sativa | reverse complement strand
TTGGGCATTGATCCTAGTCTAGTGAATTAAACAAGCTAACAAGGCAAAACTCATCATAGATCCCTAATGTAAATAATTAACAGTCATACATGAAACATGCTAAACAAGATGCTATTATTCAATGCAAACTACATGAACACTCTTTTTTTTTTTTTATAAAGATTTTTGCAAAAAATTTCAAATTTTTAGGGTTTTTCTATGCCTTAGATGCTATGCAAATACTAACATGATGATGCTAAAATTTTGAAATAAGAACACAAAACACAATATCAAATGCTATCTCAAACCCTCTCCCAAAATTAAACCACACAGTCCTCTGTGTGAAAGAAATTTGTAAGAGGATTCAAGATCAAAAACAAAACACAATATGAAATGCAATGGTATTTACAAGGGAAGGTGATAGTGGTACCTCAAGTATTGGAGAAGAAACTGTCCACATCCTCTTGAATGCTGTCAAAAGTGTAGTTGGGGTCTTGTTGATTTGGAGAAGGAGACTGGGGCAACTCGACTATGGCCATCGACTGGTACTCGGTCAAGTGCCTGGTCGAGTGGGGGGGTCGAGCTGGCTGCCGAGTCTTCTTTTCCTCTTCTATCTGGTCTCCCTTGCTTCCCTGATCATGAAAATACCAAAACAAAAATCAAAATACCAAAAACCTTAAACAATATGTACATGGATACCTTAGGGACTTCCTCCCTAGTGAGCTTGTTTAGAGTCACTAAGCTTGACTTTTGATACCTGTTCAGGCTTGGTTTGGATTCCAAGGAGGTGATGAAATCCCCCCTGGTTCTATTTGATAACCTTGGTGCTGTTTCTTGATCACTACCTCCTTAACATTTGAGCTTTGCTTCTTCTTAAACTTGAGTCTTGGTCTTGCCTTCTTCAAAGACCTCTTGTTGAGCTGAACTTGAAGATCCTTCACCAGATCAGTCAGCTCTTGAACTGAACCCTTAAGATGTTGAACTGATTCCTCATGAGATGTGACCTTAGCTGTTGAAGTCTCTTCTTCTCTCAAAACCCCAAAATCAGCCTTATCTTCAATCTTAAATGGTTGACCTCCAATGGTTGGTAGGTTAGATGGATTTGTAATATCAAAGTTCATGGTCAAACCTTCAGATATGTTCAACCTTATCAGCCCCTCCTTAACATCAATGATTGCTCCTGCTGTGGCAAGGAATGGTCTCCCAAGCAAGATTGGATCCTCTACCTCCTTATCCATCTTTATTATGATGAAATCAGTGGGAATTCTTGCCTTGCCTATCTTGACTAGGAGGCTCTCCAATTTACCAACTACATCTTTGTGTGAACCATCAGCTAGACTTATGTAGAGATTGCTTGGCTTGAATTCAGTGTGTCCAAGCTTTTCTGCTATAGAGTAGGGCATGACACTAACAGATGCTCCAAGATCACACAAGCATTTGTTGAAGTGAAGGTAGCTGATGGAGCAAGGTAGATTGAATGGACCTGGATCTTCAAGTTTTGTTGGTACAATAGCTGTCCCAATCTCTTCTTGAACTCTCCTGTTTTGATTCTGAGCTTTATGCTTGGATATGTCAAGTAACATGCCTTTGTAGAGAGGATATGGGGCATATTGTTCCAAAGCTGGTCCTCTCTCCTCTTCCTTCTCTTCAATGACAACCTCCTGTTGAATGGCCCTCACTTCCTTCTTTTCAATCACAACCTCTTCCTTCAAAGCCATGACTTCTTCCTTCTCAATGACTTCCCCTTGTTGTAAAGCTAACTCCTTCTCTTGTTGCAAAGCCAACTTTTCCCTTTTCTCAATAATTTCTCTGAGTTCTTTCAGCTTTTGTGCTTTGAAACGTCCTGGGAATGGTAGAGGTGGTTTATAAGCAGGAGGAATGTACTTAGCAGGCTTAACAGCTTCTGGGACATCAACTCGACTGGAAACTCGATCAGTCACTCGATCGTGTGTGTGTTCGAGTTGGGGGGTCAAGTTCTTTGTCAACTTCACCTTGTTTTGCACAATCTTCACTTTGAGCTTCAAGAAATGACCAATCCTCCCCAGTTTTAACTTCACTGTCCTCAATGACAACTGCCTCATTGAGATGAATGGCCTTAGCAGTGCATTCCCTTGGGTGTTGAAGTTGGTTTGGTGTAGGAGAGGAAGTAGAAGCCATGCAACTCTCCATGTTCGTGATTGTAGAGCTCAGTCTCTCCAACTGGTT
>NC_025703.1:24918120-24918434 GCF_000633955.1 Camelina sativa | reverse complement strand
AGGAGGGATTCATGGGCTGGACTATGATTGAGGTCATCTAACTTGGTCAACAAATCTCAAACAACTTGAGCTAATCTCTAGACATATATTTCTAAGACATGTTTAATCCACTCTCATGGCAAGAAACAATCAAACTCATGCATCTCTAGACTTGTTCTCACAAAGTAAAGAATCTACACAAGCAGGCATTAAGAAATATATCAAAAATAAAACAAGACTTCTAATCTCTTAAAAAGCCTAATGATAGTCTCCAGATCTAGCCTTATTTATACTCCTTAGACATTGGTGTGATGCTAAGAGGCTTGAAATCAGAT
>NC_025703.1:24917748-24918060 GCF_000633955.1 Camelina sativa | reverse complement strand
GGAGCAATCATTGATGTTAAGGAGGGGATGATAAGGTTGAACATATCCGAAGGTTTAACCATGAACTTTGATATTACAAATCCATCTAACCTACCAACCATTGGAGGTCAACCATTTAAGATTGAAGATAAGGCTGATTTTGGGGTTTTGAGAGAAGAAGAGACTTCAACAGCTAAGGTCACATCTCATGAGGAATCAGTTCAACAGCTTAAGGGTTCAGTTCAAGAGCTGACTGCTGGTGAAGGATCTTAAAGTTCAGCTCAACAAGAGGTCTTTGAAGAAGGCAAGACCAAGACTCAAGTTTAAGAAGAA
>NC_025703.1:24824275-24915221 GCF_000633955.1 Camelina sativa | reverse complement strand
TGACCATTATTGCATAGCTTTAGGACTGTTCTTGCATTAGAGTTTAGTTGCATTGCATTTGCATCTTTTCATGCATAAACAGGTGATTTTGGAGCTTAAGGAGCATGGAAGCAATGCTGAGGAGAAGTGAAGCAATCATGAGGAGAAAGCAAGAGAGCTAAGGCTGAAGAACCAAGGTCCGGAGTCCAACTCGACCAGACACTCGACCGTGTGCTGAGAGGGACTCGACCGAGTGGGAGGAGCACAAGAGGAGCCAACTCGACCGAGCACCAGGTCGAGTTGGTCGAGCCGCCTGGCTATTTTGTCTTTTAGCGTTTTCAGGGCTTCCACTACATTTTCTATATAAGGGCTTGTACCTGCAGCCTCCAAAGGAGTCCAGCTTTTTAGAGAGTCAAAAACCTAGTTTTTACCTTTTTTAGAATTATTCCTTTTGCACTTTTATTTTCTTAGATCTTGTACTTCTTTTAAAAGGAGAAAAAGACTAAATTCTTCAATATTATTAGTTTCATAACTTTCTTAATATTGAGAATTTGAGTTTGGTTCTTTCTTCAATATTGTAGATCTTTGATTTATCTTTCTAATGATGCAAGTTTCAGTATTTTTTGGGTTTATGATTTTGATGTTCATCATGTATGCTTGTGAGTAGTTGCTTAGGATCTTGAGGATGAGTTAGGCTGGGTTGTGTTTGAGGTTTGTTTGATTTGGTCAAGCTTGATTGTTGTAGATCTCTTCTAGGCTAGATGTTCTTAATGCTGATCCTATATCTGAGAGGGTAGGATCTGATTTCAAGCCTCTTAGCATCACACCAATGTCTAAGGAGCATAGATAAGGCTAGATCTAGAGACTATCATTAGGCTTGCTAAGAGATTAGAAGTCTTGTTTGATTTTTGACATATTGCTTAATGCCTGCTTGTGTAGATTCTTTACTTTGTGAGAACAAGTCTAGAGATGCATGAGTTTGATTGTTTCTTGCCATGAGAGTGGATTAAACATGTCTTAGAAATATATGTCTAGAGATTAGCTCAAGTTGTTTGAGATTTGTTGACCAAGTTAGATGACCTCAATCATAGTCCAGCCCATGAATCCCTCCTCAAGACCTTTCTTGTTTATTGATTTCTTAGCTTAAATCATGTTGTTTGATCGTTGTTTGATTCGTTTTGGTATTGCTCTGTTTTTCTTGTGTTGCTCTGTTTTGCGTATTTGTCCAGCTCGACCCTGCACTCGATCAGCACTCGATCGAGTGCTTGCTCGAGTTCCAACCCAGAACTTGTGTTTATGATTTGTGTTTGTCCTGTTTCACCCTAGTTGCATTTCTGTTGCATTCATTTAGTATCCTGTTCATTACTTACCTTGCATTAGTTCAATACTTGCATTTCCATAGTTTCTATTTCTGTTTGTCATAATCACTCTGTTCCATTTGCATTTAGCTCCTAGTTCTTGTAGTTTTACTTTCTGCACTTTCCGTTTCATCATAGGATTGTTAGTGACAAATAACCTTTACATCTGGCTTGACTTAGACTCATATGCACATTTTGATTGTTCACAAACACTCAGATTGGATTGACACCTCTTATACTACAATTGCATAAGGGGAATTGAAACACCCTGACATCCATTCATTCATAAGTCATCATTCCATACATCATTCACCACCACCTACAAAAAATACTAGTTTCAGGAATCACACTCTAGGCTCGAAGAGGATGTTCTGGGACTCCATGCCACACACAAATGACTAGCTCACATAATCAATCAAGACATGCAAATCCCAAACATCTACAGCACAAAGCCTAGTGAACCTAAACCTAGAATCGTAAGGGCTCTGATACCAAACTAAAACGACACGACCCGTTTTTTTTTAAATGAATAATAAGTAATAATAATAATAATGAAAATATAATAATCTAAACTAGTGGTCCCTTACCTACTAGCCACCTAACCACAAACAACCAACAGCGGAAATAACCATTACCATTAAACCATAAACCAATAATAATTCACAAACATTAAATCAATAAACCAAACAACATGAATCACATAACCAGCAATCCTAAACAACATTCTAGGACTCAACTATAGCAACCTAACAGAAGCCAGACAATAACCAATCGAGTCACTAGAACATTCTCCTCTTCATTGCCTTGATTCCACGATCACACTTTGCCTTTACCTGCACCAGAAACTCAAATTGAGATGCATGAGTATTTATTAAATACTCAGTACGGAAATTCTCCCATTAATTGGGCTATACACACAAGCAATAGACACATCTTTAACCATCAACCAACAATCAATAACCAAACAATAACAATCCAAGACTCTAAATCGACCGACACCAACCCATGCATCGACCAATGCAAGGTACACTTGCATCGACCGACACGCACACTGCATCGACCGACGCATGCTCGACATTGCAAGAAATCCCTAATTGCATCGACCGACACCTCCACATGGCATTGACTGATGCTCCTAAGTTAATACGCGCTGTCCTCGCATTGCATCGACCGACGCACATGCTGAGCACCATTTTTCATTGAAGCTTCTCGCCGGATCTTCGTTCCTACACCAATAAAACTCGATCCCAAGCCACAAGAAAGCTTTCCAAAGCCCCCAAATAACATTCTAACAAGCCCAACAACACATAAACAAACAGATCAGAGAAATCTCCTTTCCCAAGAAGATTTTGAACCTCAAACAAGCAAAACAACGCTCCTAGGAAGCTCCTACAACGATCAAAGCTATAGTTTTCTACAGGAACAGCCTCAAATCTCCCAAAATCCTCAATAACACTCAAGAACTTTTTCTCTCTTTTCTTTTCTCTCAAACTTTGGCCTTATAAAAAAAAGGGAGAACCCTACTTCTCCTCTACAAAACCACGATTTGGGAGCAACCTTAGAAGCCAAATAAGAACTTGAACAATTCGTTGGAGGCAAGGTAAAAGGTTTGGTGGAGACCAAGAGTTCTAAACTCGATTTGCAAGAGATCTTTAGAGAAGAAGAAGTTCTGATCCTTACCAATGATTGTTTTGCTGTAACAACTCTTAAAGCCTCACCACCACGAGACCTAGAAGGTCTAGGAGAAGAAGAAATCGCTGAAGAAGTAGAGGAGTATGAAACCGATTATGAGGATGAGTCCATTGGAGATGATGGATCTGATTTTTCTAACCCTCAACAAGGAGAACCAGAAGCTGAGCCGATCGTAGGAGAAGGAGAGGAGCACCAAACCGCCAAGTTTGCAGAGATTCAAACAGTCTCTATATGGGATGAGCCCCCAAGAGACAAGTTTAAGACTTTGATGATAGCTATTCCACCCCACATCTCATTCGAAGAAGCATGGAGCAAGTTCTCATTGAAGCGTTTCTTCATGGAGAGCTATATTACTGAGAAACATGTGGAGGATCAATTTAGAGAGGTGAGAATCTCTCTCTATACAAACTCATCAGCCAAAACACAAAAAATATGGCGTAGAAGACGCATTAGCGAGGAAGACTTGGAGAAGTTCAAAAAAGTCGTTAAAGCTTTACCCCTCGGTACGTCTTATATAAATGCTTGGTGCCAACATGATATTTCTCGTTTCTTTTTGTAAAGCAGAGAATCAGTGGAAGACATTAGAGATCTGTTCCTAAAAGCTTTGGAACCCAAAGATTTGCGAACACTACACAAAGTTGAGAGCCCTGGCCGATTCCTTATCACATGTTCTATCAATGGAGTTAAATTCGAAGATGCATTATGTGATTCCGGTTCATGTAGATAGGTTTGACACACTTACAACCTTCAGAAATACGCATAGGACTCGCCAACTCCTCATTCACAGTTCCCGAAGGAATGGTCCGAGACATTCATGTAAGAGTCGGAATCTGCAATGTCCCAACCGACTTTCAGGTTATCAATGATGAGAAAGGAAGGTTTACACCACTTATCCTTGGAGGAGCATTCCTAGCCATAGCTGGAGCCGTCATGGACAGGCCTAACCGACGAATGACTCTCACCAACATCAATGGAGAGATTTTTTATGAAGCTTAACCATTCATTCCAACAACTAAAAGATGAAAAGAAGAAGAGTATGCAAGAGAGCCATCTGATGCCTACATTGGAGAAAGATCCAAGAGAGCTTGTCTAAGGACAACCAACTCTCCTCACCATGCTTGAGAACGCAAGCTAACGTCAAGCCAACGACGTTAAACAAGCGTGCTTCTTGGGAGGCAACCCATGTCTAGTAAGTTTTTTAGGGACTTAGTATTTATGCTTTGGTTTCTGCTAGGATGTTAGAAACGGAATGTTGATGTTAGAACTATAGTTTAAGTTGCTAGCTCTTGGTTTATGATTCTGATAAATTCTTGATTTATTATTATTGGTGTTTTCTGCTGCTTATTATCATGATTTGAGTTTTTGGATATTTTAAAAAATATTTTAGGTTATTTATTTATTTCTTATATAAAAAAAAAACGGGTCGGGGTGTTTCAAGTTTTAATTGTGATAGCTATTATTTTATTGATATTCCCTTAACTTATTTTTAATGAGTTGTTTTTCACCTAGACTGATTATATTCATAATATAAGAACACAAAATATGTTTCATGTTTTTTTTTCATGGTCAAAGATGTATACTTTTAATTTATTTCCCTATAAATGTTTTAAATTTTATTTTATTAGCTTTTTATGTTTCAATAATCAATACTGGCCAAGAAATATCAATTATTTTTTATATAATTAAATATGTATTTTTCAGGATATTAAATATGCTTAAAAACTTATGGCTGGAAATATTTTTTTATTGAAGAAAATGTAAAATTTATTCGAAAAAAATACGGTTTACAATGGCTTTTTTGAACCTCTTTACATCAATGCTTTAAGTGTAAAAAATTAGACAGAGATTAAGAGATAAAAGAGTTATTGCGAAGCAAGCCAGGTTAACAACCATCAAAATTTCCATCTCGTTGAAGCTGAATCGAGTAAACCCTGTTTCGAACATTTTGATCAAGTCGTCTCACAATTTTCTGTGATGGAAGAGGAGGTTCCCCATGACGTCTTCCATTTATCTCGCTCCACAGTGAATGAATGGAAAGCAGAAAAATATATCTTAATGAAAACAGTCGATCATGTCCTAGGGACGAATCCAATAGCAACTCAAAAATACAGTGCAATACTGTGGTGAAACATGTTGAAAGAAGCTTTGATATGAGGCCAGACCAGACTTATCTTGTGTAGCGCCCATGAAAAAATATGATATGAGCGCGGATTGCGTCCCAAGTCTTTGGAGCGCGGATTGCGTCCCAAGTCTCTTTTGTGCTGAAGGCCGCTTTATAACAATCACCCTTTCCTCTCCAGAGAACTACATCTGCCGTCTGTCCCAGTCCTTGTGTACGAATACCATCAAGGAGCATTTCCAGCTGATTTAAAGATGGTGTCCTATGTCGGCGTCTTCTATGAGTCATGATAACTTCAGCAACTATGACTTGGAGGCTCAGTCCCATGTCAATACAGCCGTGAGTACCGGTGATATCAATCGAAACTCCTAAAGGTGACCAGTTGTCAAACCAAAAAGAAGTAGTCATGCGCCTCATATCTTATAAAACCTGAAGCTAAACATCTATATTTTGGAAGCTTTTTTTCTGTTGTAGCACATTGGCTAAATTCTTTTATGATTGTAAATATTAATTTACTAGTATTGAAAAAGTTCTCTAAATATCATTACTTGACCAGTATGGATGGTTGTAAAATTACCTTAATATTAGCTTAACTTAAGGGGTGTTATATGGTTCTAATCTCTAAAGAATTTTGATGACTTCAATAAAATCATAGAAAATGAATAAGTGAAAGATTTTAAAGGATTCTAGAGAGTTTTCTATAATCTTATTGATTAGTTTTTATATAATCTTGTAAAGTCTCCCAAACAGTATCTCCATTTAATGATACTTTCTATTATATTTATTTTTTGTCAACATACTTTCTATTACTTTATTGTGTGAAAATGTGTATAAACTAATAAACCAATAATATAATAACTGAATTCGGTTACAATCCTAGATTATTATTTTTAGTTGAATAACACAAAACTCTTGTTGTTTATATAAAATTCAGTATTTAAAATCCCTAGATTTATTAAGATTTTAAGTGGTTTTTTACAAATCACAAACTAATAACACCAAAATTTAACAAAGTTTTAAAAATCTTGGGTTAAATAACAACAGTTTTTACATAGCCTTTAAGTGAAATTATTAGTAATACCCTTTTATAGATACCCTTTTTCAAAAATATCATTTTTCGCCATTTTATGTTTTTTCTCTCCTTTGCACGACTACAATATGTTAAATTGATTTACAGAATTATTTTTAAGGATTGAGTTCTCTATTTTACATTTAGGGTATTGTTTTGGAGTTTCAATTTTATAATTTAGTCATTTTGTATGTAGAAAAATGTATAATTTAGTCATTTTGTATGTAATTCCTTCATCTGATCTTTCACCTTGTCTATCTCCTGCTGAACCCATAGCATTTCATCATTTTCCTGGATGGCTGTAATAGAATCCCTTTGGTCAGCAAGTCCACCTCTCATTGCTTGAAGTTCTTGCATAATAGCCTCATCCCACCATTTCATAATATGGTCCTCTCCATCCTATATCGTACCATCAAAATAAATATACCATAAGAATATTATCTATACTCAAATAATAATTATACCAAACGAATATTATCTATACTCAAATAATAATTATACCAAACGAATAAACCATCATATAATCTAAAAACCTCATGGTTATTGCATCCAAAGAAAATCCTTCTAGGATTGTCGGCTGTGGTGAAACATTTCATAACGGTTTCCCTTCCGCAGAAACATTTGTCAGGAATTCCAACTGTCAGGCCAAGAAAGTTTACTTCGGGTGGACCTTCACTCCATACTTGCAAAGAACTAGAAGATGGCTGAGTGTAGTTGTGTAACCCCATATCTGAGTGCAAAATGAACAAAAAACTATGAGAACATATATATTTTTGAACACAATTAGCTAAAGCGTTACAAAAGCAAATAGCCGACAATAAATGATGAGAATACTTATCTGAGATGTCCTTGAGTTTCGAAGACGATAAATGATGAGGATAGAATCTGAATTTTCAAGAGCAACAATATCGGAATTTTAGAGAGAGAAATTGTGGAGAGAGAGAAAGCACATACAAACTAGGGTTGACTTACAGAAAGAAGTATTTATATGGTTACTGAATCCGATTAGGTTAAAATCAAGGAATCGGTACGCATTCGGTTAGGTTCAGCCATCGGTTTGGTGAAATTGTCGGTGAAATTAAAATAATATAATATTAATAGTTGATGGCATTACAAAGTCAACCACCAATAGTCTACAGAGAATTCTACTTAAGCAAACCCTAAATCAAATAATTTTAACCTAATCAGCTTTTCCTCCCTTAATCTGACTAGTTTATATGTAAATTTATTTTATTTCAATGCAGGAAGTCCATGTAGTTATTATTTGGTCAATAGGTTTACCAAATTATTTTTTATAATTTT
The DNA here is from genome assembly GCF_000633955.1 of Camelina sativa. Classification (NCBI taxonomy): domain Eukaryota; kingdom Viridiplantae; phylum Streptophyta; class Magnoliopsida; order Brassicales; family Brassicaceae; genus Camelina; species Camelina sativa. Next base: position 24,907,702 of record NC_025703.1, on the reverse strand, counting down.
TAAAATTAAATTTTAAACTATAATTAAGGAGTAGACATATTTTTATGTCTTCCATTAGACGTCAATTTGAAATCCAGCATAAAGAAATGTATTGCAGACTTCCTCGGGTTTCATCTGTCATTTCGGCTTCTGTTTTTTGTTTGGTCGTAAGGGAGTCAACTGTAATTTCAGCACCCTTAGTGGTTATGTTTCCCGAAAATCTAATATGGGATCTACGATTTCATTCAAATGCAAATAAAGGTACAAAAAATGCAATTGTCCCCTTTATTTTTTATTTTTTTGTATTTCAATATTCAATTATTAACTTATATTAGCTTTTATTAAACTTGGAGAAAATCTATGGCTTGAAAATGAATCTAATATTGATCTGGTAAAGTTTATGCACTCCACTCTAGATCTTCTTTGTAAATTCAAAAACATGTGAAAATTATAAATTTATTTTTTTAAGAAGATACCAGTACATGTGATTATATCATTTCATCTTGGAAGGGCTAGTTAGTTATAGTATCAAATAGTCTCACAACAACATCTTGATTTAGTAAGACAAAAACCATGACTAAATCCTATTCTATGACAAGTATGACTGCAGACTTCATTTTCACACTTGTTATCCTTGTAGCATTTGAGTGGTGATCGCGAAAATCGGCTAGGTTGATAACGTATATACAATATTAAAAATAATCAATACCCATTAACAAAGAGTGAAGTTATCATGATGATAATTACAAAATGAAGGTATGAATAATAATAAACAATTATTCAGACTTTCAGCAGTTATGAAGACAATGAACAAAAGATATGAGGAAGATGATAGTAAAACAAAATGTCATTAAAGTTTTCATAGTGATAGGAATTATTTTAGTGATATTCCCTCAAATTTTTTTAATGAGTTGTTCTTTACCTAAACTGATTATATATAATATATAACAACGCTAAATATGTTTAATATTTTTTTTTACTAAATATAACAATTTAATCTTTTGATTTATTTCCCTACAAATATAATTTCTTCAAATATATTTCTTTTCCAGCTATTTATTTTCTTCCTTTGATGTTGGAAAGACTGACTCACTGAAAAAACAGTCACTTTCCTGGTCAAATATGCAACATAATATAATCTTTTGATTTACTTCGCTACAAATATAATTTCTTCAAATATATTTCTTTTCCAGCTATTTATTTTCTTCCTTTGATGTTGGAAAGACTGACTCACTGAAAAAACAGTCTCTATCCTGGTCAAATATGCAAAATAATATAATCTTTTGATTTAGTTCCCTGTAAATATAATTTTTTCAAATATATTTATTTTCCAGCTGTTTATTTCCTCCCCCTAATGTTGGAAAGACTGACTCACTGAAAAAAACAGTCTCTGCATCTCAAGATATTCAATCATCAAAAAAGATTTCTATCCAACATATTTCCAACATTCTTTCAAATACCATCTTAGTCACTGTGGTGGATCAACTCTACATGTATAACACATTTAGATGTAATATCTCTGGTTTATGATCCAAACCAATTGTAATGGAGAGTACTGATGATAATTTGTTGGCCCGAGACGAACTTTGACATATAGAGTCATTTATGTCAATTACATTGCATGGTTTCACCACCATTGTCAATTAACTAAATACTCTCGAAAAATCAAGGTTGGATATTGACAACAAAAATATTTGGTGGATGATCAGTCCACAATATCTACTTGTATATGTACCAGAAAATTGACACTATCCAAATTCATGGGATTAGTGAAAGCCTGAAACGACCGACCCGTTTTTTTTAATAATAATAATAATCTAATGATCTTATACTCACTAACCACCTAAACACAATCAAACCAAACAGCGGAAATAACCAAATATTAAACCAATGATTTAAATAACCAAATAAATAATTCAATAATATCTAATCATCCATACCAAATAGCAACTCATAGAACAATGAAACCACAACTAAACAACAGTTCTAGACCACTACATTCCATCATAGCAACCTAATAACAACATAGAACAAACAACCAAGCCTCTAGAACATTCTCCTCTTTATCGCCTTGTTTCCACAATCACACTTTGCCTTTACCTTCACCACAAACACAAATTGAGATGCATGAGTATTGTCATAAATACTTAGTGAGGCAATCCTACCATCTACTGGGCTATACACACAATAAACTGAGATTCCAATGTTAAACAAGCAACAAACAAACACAAACAAACTAGAGAAACAAGTATCAGCCGCCTGCTGACAGGGTTGGTGTCGACCCAATTGTAAAATAAATCAGTTTTCACTGTGATAACATCATTATTTTACCATTTTATCTATAGTTTTAGTATGCATTTAGGAAGAGTTTGATATGATTTCAAGGCTTTAATGTCTATTATCAAGTATTTTAGGTTTCAAGAAGTTTTTACAAGTTTTATAGCAAAAATGACTAAAAGACAAGGAAAATACGTTTCAGGAAATATTCAGAGCTTTACAGGACGGGCAATTTTAGAAGAACTTCCAGAACTAACATTTTGACGTTCTTGGTGTCTATGGAAAGCTGAAAGAGTCGTATTTCTCCTCGAAGTGGAATCAAGTTAATCCGTTCACTCATCAGGAAGTTATTCTTGATTTACCAAGACGTGTTATAAAACGACGAGAGGATAAGTTTGAAGCCAAGTGAACTTTAATGACGGCCCGATTAGCAACCATCACGGCGGCCCATCCCGGAAGAGTGACGGTCCAGAACCTTCCTCAGCCACCCCTTTTCCTGCACTCAACAAGAAAATACGTTTCTACCCTTACAAAACCCTAAGCCTTCATAAACCCTATAAATACTCTTCTAAACCTAGGGTTTATTGTGTGCAATAATTGGAGCAGCCTAGAGACACGACAAGAGGAGCAGCCGACGAGCTGAAGCTCTCTCTCGTCCCTCTCTCGAAGCCTTTGAAGATCCACCAACTCTTTCTATTTCTTTGTTCCATTGTTTGACAATCATTAAAGTAATATCTCATGCCAAATTCTGATTGCGAACTCTCCGGGGGATGTTCCTTCTCCTCAACGTAAACAACAATCCTATGCTGCCATGGTGAATAAGCGTCCATTTCTTAAGAAACACAATTTTGATATTAGTTTGGTTGATGGTGTTCCTACGATCGCGGTTCCTGATGCGGTGATCCAGGATTTTGTGCCTCTGTGGGATGATTTTTTGGTGGGTAGGTTTGATTCAACGGCTCCTCATGTTGCGAAGATTCATGTCATTGTCAACAAGATCTGGCCGCTTGGTAACAAGGATGTTCGAGTTGATGTCTTTGAAAACTCTGTCACCTCGGTCCATTTTCGTATTCGTGATGAGTCCACACGATTACGAGTGCTACGGTGGGGTATGTGGAACATTGCGGGTGTTCTATGATGCTGACTAAGTGGTATCCTCTTCCTGAAGACACTCAACCGGTGATTACCTCCATGCCCTTGTGAGTGACTCTAAAGAATGTTCCCCACTCTCTGTTCTCTTTGGAGGGTCTTGGATTCTTAACTAGTCCCATAGGCAATCCTATACCACTTCACCCTGACACTGAAATCTGCAGTAAGTTTGATGAGGCTACGGTTTTTGTTGAGGTCAATCTTACACATCCCTTGCCTAGTACGTTTCGGTTTCAGTTGAATAAGGTGGAGGATGTTACTATCGAGTTACTTTACCTGTGGCTTCCTCCTAGGTGCTCCCGTTGTCAAAAGTGGGGCCATTCTAGGGTTGTGTGTCGGCTCCTCTATCTCCGGCTAAGTCTCCAATTCTTGAAGTTGAGGAGGGTGAGATTGTTCCTCCCCTAGTGGCCCAACAGTCCGCTGCTCATCTTCTGATAGCTCCGGTTCAACAGTCTTCGACTAGTGGTAGTCCTGCTGTTCCAAACTTAGCTCACTCACCATCAGCTCGAGGTTCCCCTCCTCCTGTGGATGAGGATCGAGCCGGTTGGTCCGTTGTCTCTCCCGGTAAAGGTAGTAAGAGTTCTGAGAAAGTTTCAAAACCGCTGGCTGTTAGCCATGCTACCATGTTGGCTTCTTCTCGCTTCTCTGTTCTTGGTGATGCAAGGGAACCCTCTGCGGATAGTACATAGTCAGAGGGGGTTAAGGATACCACTACTTCATCGATTCCCACTGTGGATAATGTACAGTGTCATGGCGGTAGTGTGAAACAGGGTCCCGAGGTGGCCTCTTCTCGCGCTTCTTTGCCGCGTCAATCAAAACTCTCAGCCAAGTCTTCTTAAGAGTCTCTTTCTCAGCAGCCTAACGGTGGCCCCCTTGGCATCTCGAGTAAGAAGAGCTCCAGGAAACGTCATTAATGACTGGGTTTTTCTGGAATATACGCGGTTTCAACAAATCTAAAAAACATTATGTTGTTCGTGATTGGGTGCAAGCTGAGTCCTTACAGTTCGGATGCTTACTTGAAACGCGTGTCCAGGAAAACAAGGCCTCTCGAATCATGTCTTCAGTGTTCCAAGGTTGGTCGTCCATAACAAATTATGAATTCAACTGTCTTGGGAGAAACTATGTAAGCTCTCCGCACAGGTGGAGGAGGCTCACCAGGCTCTTTGTGATAAGCAAACCTCCACGCTCTCAAGCCCTTCTCCGGATACTATAGCAGCTGAGTTTAAGGCTTTCCAGCGTTGGGACTATGTCTCTGATCTTGAGGAGAGTTTTTTACATCAACGATCTAAGTTGCATTGGATGTTAGTAGGTGATAAAAACAACAAATTTTTCCATTCTGCTGTTCGGTCCCGGCAAGCACTCAACGCCATCAGAGAGATAACCTGCTCTGATGGTACTGTTGTTACCTCTCAGTCAGAGATTAAAACAGAGGCGGTGAGGTTTTTCCAGAATTTTCTAACACATACTCCATCTGATTTTTTTGGTATTGGTGTTGATCAGCTAGAGCAGTTGATACCTTTTCGATGTTCTGATGAGGATCACGTTGGTCTTCTCAAAATGGTCTCTGAGGAGGAAATTCGCACAACACTTTTTAGAATGGCAGGGTGTAAGGCTCCTGGGCCTGATGGTTACACGGTTGGCCAATTTTGGGGAATGATTTCATTATCGCTGTTCAATCCTTCTTCCTCAAGGAATTTCTACCTAAAGGTTTTAACTCGATAATCTTAGCTCTTATTCCTAAGAAGTCGGATTCCAAGGAAATGAAGGACTATCGGCCCATTTCCTGCTGTAATGTGTTGTATAAGGTTGTTTCAAAGATCATTGCAAATCGGTTGAAGTATATTTTGCTATCGTTCATCGCTCCTAACCAATCTGCTTTTATCAAAGATAGGCTTATGATGGAGAATTTGCTGCTTGCTTCTGAACTGGTGAAGGATTACCATAAAGAGTCAATATCCCCTCATTTTATTCAGTCCAGTGGCCTTTCTTGCTAAACATCCTCAAGGCGATCAACCTACCTGTTGCTTTTATCCATTGGATTGAGCTCTGGATTGGTTCGGCTTCGTTCTCAGTTCTGGTAAATGGGGAGTTAGCCGGTTATTTTAAGAGTTCACGAGGGCTGCGCCAAGGATGCTCTTTGTCTCCTTACCTCTTTGTTATTTTTATGAATGTCTTGTCTCTTATTCTTGACAAATCAGAAATTGATCGGCGTATAGGCTACCACCCGCATTGTAAGTCTCTCAGTCTCACCCACCTCTGTTTTGCCGATGACATTCTAGTCTTCACGAATGGGAGTTCTAGCTCTGTCGCATAAACTTTGGTCGTCTTCGAACAGTTTGTTGCAGCCTCTGGTCTTAAAATCAGCTTAGAGAAGTCTACTTTTTTCATGGCTGGTTCCACGCCTCAGCAACAGCAAGATATTCTTCAACACTTTCCGTTTGCGGCTGGTTCTCTTCCTTTCCGCTACTTGGGTCTCCCTCTCCTTACTAGGTCAATGACCAGATCCGATTACTTGCCTCTTCTTGAACGTATACGCCAACGCATCACCTCCTGGATGGGTCGCTTCCTATCCTTTGCGGGTCGGCTCCTGCTCATCAAATCTGTGCTCTTTAGCCTTACAAACTTCTGGCTCTCTGCTTTTTGCTTGCCAAAGAAGTGTTTGCAGGAGATAGATGGTCTGTTCTCGGCTTTCTTGTGGTCTGGTCTAGATCTTAACTCAAAAAAAGCAAAGGTTTCTTGGGTTGACGTCTGTAAGCCTACGGCTGAAGGAGGGTTGGGGCTTCGCCGTCTGCATAATACGAACACGGTTAGCATCCTCAAACTCACATGGCGTCTTCTCTCTGCACGTTCCTCTATGTGGGTCTGTTGGGTTCGTAACAACCTTTTCCGTTCTGAATCTTTCTGGTCTGTTAGTGCTACGGGTTTTAGTGGTTCCTGGATGTGGAGGAAAATATTGAAATATCGCAGCTTAGCCATGTCGTTTTACAAAGTGGAGGTCACCTCTGGGCTTGATACCTCCTTTTGGTTTGATAATTGGAGCTCCCTCGGGCAATTGTTGCATGCGAAAGTTGAGTAACAGAGTATAGAGATCTTAGACGGTTAGCTTTTGATCTATAAGTTAACGGTTCATTCCTGTTTCGTAGTCCGAGTCTTAGATAAACAAACCCTAAACTTTCCTAGATATATGGATTATTGATCTCCTGCGATTTCCCTTGATGCCCAACGCTTGATCTCTTGCTTTTTATTTACGTTATTGCTTACTTATGACCGTGACAACCAAAACCACATTTTTATTGAGTCCTAGCCTTGCATCTCTTCCGACAGAATTTTATAAACAACAACTCTCTCTCTGTGGGATCGATCCTTAAATACTACTACTGATTAATTGTGCACTTGTAGTAGTCGTATGATCTTTTTAAGGTAAAAGATTTTGAAGCGAAATATCACACACATCACAAGCTTTTTGGCGCCGTTTCCGGGGAGAGATTTTTTGTTTACAAGAGTCTAGGAACTAGAGTAACGTCTAGGACACCTTGTTTTTTAATTTTTCTTTTTGATTTTCACTTGTTTTAGGAGACCTTTAGGATGAACCTCGACGCTCTCCCAGGATATTTTGAGAATCACACAATCGCACAACTCATGTCACGTTATCGAGCCACAGACGGAGACCCATCCGGTCCGAAAGCTCACTCGCTGCAAGGTCCTTGCCCTGGTCACTCTCAACCAGTTCATGTACCACCACTTAGGCGCCCTTGTCGCCGCTCTCTCACTCGACCATCTCAAGGCCGAGCATTCGTGGGACAAACTTACTGCCCAGATGACCATGCTTTGTAATAGGCGGACGTGCCATGCTTTGTAATAGACCATCACTTTGATCCGCAAGAAGTCATGAATGTCGATGTCAAAAAAAAAATTTCTATGACACTCAAAAACCAATCACTTCAAGGAGTTCTCACACTGAAGACAAGCTCATGAAGATGATGGAAGAGCTTATATCAAGTTAAGAGGAGGCTAATAAAGTTCTAAATGCAAAATTGGATAAGATGAGTATTAAGTTTGGAGCTAAACTCGAGACTATCACCAAGGACGTTACACGCTTGGAGGAACAAATCAATGCTGTCAACAATCAAGTCTTAAACAACATGGAGTATATTGATGATGATAGGACGAAGATTATCAACATGGGTTACACCATTGACACCATCAGAGCCGCCTAGAATGAAAGATTGAAGCTTTACAAACCTTATTCAACAACCCGGACGAACGTAACAACTCGAGTTATGATAAAGTCTTTCAACCTACTGATGCTGAAGAAGGAAATGGAGTCTCACATGATGACCCAACCGATCCTAACAAGTCCAAGGAGTGGACTAGAGAAAACGATTACCCAACCGATGAGGAAGAAGCTTATTTCGAGGAAAGATCTATCGAATGTTGTTATGAAGATTTGCCAATAGAGAATGAGTCTTATGATCTATCAACTACTAGAGAAGATGGAGAAGAAGAGCTGAAAGACTTCTACTGTTGCATGACATATCAAATCCCTAATGAAGAAGTTCCTGAAAACCAAAACTTTCGACGATTTCAACATCAAGAAGAAGCTTTCTACCGAGGTAACCCTAGGACCCGACCATCCCCAGCACCATATTATGGTTATGAAGATTGGGATCCTGTCCCAAGATACTGTCCAAAAAAAATTCCGGAAAGAAAAAAAATTCAAAAGACCTTATCCAAGGAGAGCCGAAATCAATTTAAACCGCTCATACCATTACCGAGACCCTTTCCCCATCAAGTTTATCAAGACAACTTTCATGTGGCTACACAACAAAAAGCTGAAGAAGAAATGATGCTGAACCTAATAAGTCAGTTAGCAGATCTTTAAGATGAGACTATGAAGATGTTACATGAGAACCTTGACAAAGCCCAATCTGATCTTTCGGGAAAAATGGATGACATTGCTGTTACAGTTAGAAGCATAGAGGATCAAAGATCTAAAGATGCTGCAGCCATGGAGAAGAAGCTCCATTGTCTTGAAGATGAAGAGTGAAACGACCCGACCGGTTTTTGAAAATAAATAAATAATAAGTAATAATAATAATAAAAATATAATAATCTAAACTAGTGGTCCCATACCCACTAGCCACCTAACCACAAACAAGCAACAGCGGAAATAACCAACACCATTAAACCAATAAACCAATAATAATTTATAACCACTAAATCAATAAACCAAACAACTTGAATCACATACAGAAGCCAGACAACAACCAATCGAGTCACTAGAATATCTTCCTCTTCATTGCCTTGTTTCCACGATCACAATTTGCCTTTACCTGCACCACAAACACAAATTGAGATGCATGAGTATTTAATAAACCCTCAGTAAGGCAATCCTCCCATCTGCTGGGCTATACACACAAACAATAGAGACATCTCTAACTATCAACCAACAATCAATAATCAAACAATAACCAACCAGGACTCTATATCGACTGCCACCAATCCATGCATCGACCGACACCAATCAGGGTTACATCGACCGACACCAGCTTGAATCGACCGGTTTTCCCTAAATCTATGTTAGAATTCTCCCCCACCAACATAGATTTGTCCTTGAATCTCGAGCAACCATCGGCCAAGGGCTCTCGTGCAACCGCCTCCACAGCCCGCACTCCTCCGACCAACCCACGAAGGTCACTTCTAGGTGATAGACTCACGTTCCAAACATTATTTGGTCTCGAGTGTTGGACCTTCCCTTTTACTCATAGGCCTCAACCTTGAGTTTTTATTGGCTCCTCATCATGCCGAAACCTGCATGCCATAATATTGTCTCCTCATCGGGCCTAAGCCCGCATGCCACAATATATAAGGAAGTCCAATATTTGTCTCTCGGGGTTGCCACCCTACAGCGCGTATCCGGATCGTCATCCGAAGTCGATATACCAACCATACTCCCAAGCCACAAAGTCTCAGAATATGGCAGTACCAGGAGGACCAAAGTCCCCCAAGAGTCATGAGAAAACAATCCTGAACACATCTGAGCCCTATCCCTAACCAGGTTTCCTTCCCCTGGTTAGCGTAAAACGACACAATGTCCTACCAACCACATATTCCTTCACCGGAATACCTCATGACCACACAAGGATCATCAAACTGCCACAAAGGCCACCATTAAGGCTAATAAATGTCCTAACCAGGACCACCACCAAGGCCATATGTCTAAACCGACCTCCACTAAAGCCAAACAAATGTCCTAAACAGGACCGTCACGAATACTTCTCGTCCATAAGGACCGTCATGAAGACCACTCGTCCCGAAGGACCATCACGAAGACTACTCACCTCGAAGGACCATCACAAAGACCTCTCGTCCCGAAGGACCGTCACAAAGACCTCTCGTGCCGAAGGACCGTCACAAAGACCTCTCGCCCGGAAGGATCGTCATGAAGACGAATCGTCCCTAAGGACCGTCACAAAGACCACTCATCCCGAAAGATTGCCTAAACAGGCCAAACATCGCGAGGGGCCAATACAAAGACCCGCCATGAAGGCCACACATGTCTCACAAGACCGCTGCACACGACACACAAATGACTCCCCAGTCCGCCACGAAGGCCACACAAGCCCTCCAAGGCTCATAACCACTAAAAATAGACAAATTTTAACTCCCATAAAACTTTCCATTTTTAGAACTTTCCACATCTAGAATCTTTCCACTTTTTGGATAAGGTCTTTGAAAACGTGATGGACGGTGACTTGGTTCTGGTTCCCAATCTTCATAAAAATCATATAGTGCTGGAGATGGTCGGGTTCTAGGGTTATCTCGGTAGATAGCTTCTTTTTGGTGTTGAAATTGTCGAAAATTATGGTTTTCGGGAACTTCATCATTAGGGATATGATATGTCATGCAACAGTAGAAGTCTTTGAGATCTTCTTCTTCATCTTCTCTAGTAGATGATAGATCATAAGACTCATCATTCTCTCTTGGAAAATCTTCATAACGACATTCTATAGCTCTTTCCTCGAAATAAGCTTCTTCCTCATCGGTTGGGTAATCTTTTTCTCTAGTCCACTCCTTGGACTTGTTAGAATCGGTTGGATACTCATGTGAGGCTCCATGTCCTTCTTCAGCATCATTAGGTTGATATAATTGATCATCACTCCAATTATTGCATTCGTCGAATTTATTGAACAGGGCTTCTACTTTCCACTCTAAGCGGCTCTCGATGTTGTCAATGGTATAACCCATGTGATAAGCTTCGTTCCATGATCTTGTAAATCCTCAAAATGGTTAAAAACTTGATTGTTGATGGCATTGATTTGTTCCTCCAAGCGTGTAATGTCCTTGGTGATAATCTCGAGTTTAGCTCCAAATTCGATACTCATCTTATCCAATTTAGCATTTAGAACTTTATTAGCCTCCTCTTGACTTGATATAAGCTCTTCCATCACCTTCATGAGCTTGTTATCAGTGTGAGAACTCCTTGAAGTGATTGGTTTTCGAGTGTCATAGAAATTTTTCTTTTGACATCGACATTCATGACTTCTTGCGGATCAAGGTACTGCTTTGTAGCAAAGCATGGTACCTCCGTGTGGTATGGGGTGTATGAATGGTCAGATGGTCAGTAAGCTGGTCCCATAGGTTCTCGGCCTTCAGATGGTCGAGTAAAAGATTGGAGACGAGGGCGCCTAGACGGTGGTACATGTACTGGTCTAGAGTGACCAATGCAAGGACCTTGCAGCGAGTGAGCTTAGGGACCGGATGGGTCTCCGTCCGTGGCTTGGTAATGTGACATGAGCTGTGCGATTCTCAAAATATCCTTGGAGAGCGTCGAGGTTCATCTTCAAGGTCTCCTGAAACAATAAAAATCAAAAGGAAAAATTAAAAAGCAAGGTGTCCTAGACGTTACTCTAGTTCCTAGACTCTTGATAAAACAATCTCTCCCCGGAAACGGTGCCAAAAAGCTTGTGATACGTGTGATATTTCGCTTCAAAATCTTTTAGCTTAAAAAGACCACACGACGGCTGCAAGTGCACAGCTAATCGGTAGTAGTATTTAAGGATCGATCCCACAGAGAGAGAGTTGTTGTTTAGAGAATCCGTTAGAAGAGATGTAAAGCTAGGACTCAATAAAATGGGGGTTTTGGTTGTCATGGTCTTAAGTAAGCAATAAATGTAAATAAAAAGCAAGTAAAATAAATAAAACAAATGTTGGGCATCAAGGGGAATCGCAAGGGATCGATGATCTATCTATCTAGAAAAGTTTAGGATTAGTTTGTTTATCTAAAACTCGGACTACAAAACACGAATGAACCGTTAACTTATAGTTCACAAGCTAACCGTCTAAGATCCCTATACTCCGAGACTCAACTGTCGCAGGCAACGAAGCATAGATCAAAGCATTTAAAACAGGTTTGATTCTAATCCATGAAGTTCCATAGGTAGGTGGTATGTGCTTCCTATGACACCTCACACATCTAAGCTAAGTCAAGCACACATGCGAGTTTTGGCGATGCACACACACTTTAGATCATAGTTAGTTCATGAGGCTAACTTAAAGCATTAAGCAAAGACTTAGAATTAAAGCATAGAATAAACAAGAATATAAATCTAACAAACCCAAAAAATTGCCACCTAAACTAAGATCATCTCCCCCTTTGATTATTCCTTTAAACCCAACTAGAAAACTACTCTAGCATGTTTAAGGGAATCATCAAAGCAAGGTTTAATAAACTCATAAACATAAAAGAATAAATAGTTATTACTTCAATGATTTTCAAACAAAGTGTAGGATCTTCTCCCTTATGAAAACTAGAACAACAAAGCAAAAAGAATAGAAAGAGTTGGTGGATCTTCAAAGCTTCAAGGACAGGGACGAGAGAGGGCTCTGGTCGTGGATGCTTCTCTGGTCGTGTCTCTTTGCTGCTCCAATGATTGCAAACTAGTTACTTTTTCGGCACACTCTAAACCCTAGAGCTTAGATGAGTATTTATAAGGTTTTGAAGGCTTAGGGTTTTGTAAGGGTAAAAACATATTTTCTTCTTGAGTGTAGGACAAGGGGCGGCGATACAGGCTTCTGGACCGTGGTGGAGGCTTGGACAGGGCCGTGGTGATGGTCGCCGGTCAGGCCTTCAATAAAAGCCCATCGGCTGGATGGTTCTCTTCACGTCCGATTATAACACGTCTTGGTAAATCGGGCATATCATCTTGATGAATGAACGGATGGACTTGATTACACTTCTAGGAGAAAGAGAACTCTTTAAGCTTTCTATAGACACCACGCACGTCAAAATGTGAGTTCTGAAAGTTCTTCAAAAGTGGCCCGTACTTTAAAGCTCTGAATCTGTCCTAAAACGTATTTTCCTTGTCTTTTGGTCCTTTTTGCTATAAAACCTGTAAACCCTTCTTGAAACCTAAAATACTTGATAATAGATATCAAAGCCTTGAGACAGTATTTTACTCAAGCAAGGACAACTCTTCTTAGGAATAAGATTTCAGGCTTCCAGCAACATGCTACTGAGTCATTCCATGAGGCTTGGGAAAGGTTCAAAGACTATAAAAGAGAATGTCCTCACCATGGATTCACACCAGAATCACTCATCAACACGTTCTACAGAGGGGTTGATGAGAGGTATAAGATGGCCCTGGATACAGCTAGTAATGGGAACTTCATGACCAAAACAGAAGGAGAAGCTGAGATTTTGATTGAGAACCTAGCTGCTAGCAACAATAACCATTGTGTTGACTATGATAGGACAATAAGAAGTAGTGGAGGAGGAGAATCAAAACAGATTGCTGAGTTGACTGCAAAAGTGGAGCAGCTTTTGAGAAGAGATCAGAGGAGTTTGAATTTCTGTGATGATACTGGTGATGGTAAGGTTTATCAGAAAGGTGTTGGGGATGGTTCTGAGGAACTACAAGCTGAGATGAATTATGTGAACCAAGGATATCAGAACAATGGTTTCAATCAGGGCTACAGGAATCACCCCAACCTCTCTCATCGGAGCACTAATGTTGAGAACCCACAAGATCAGATATATCCACCACAACAGTTTCAACAAAAGCAGTTTATACCAGGGCAAGGAAACTACAATAAGCCATTTGTGCCTCAGGGACAAGGACAAGGAAATGGATATGGTCAAGGAGGTTTTCAGCAAAAACCTCAGTTTAACAACTTCCAGGGAAGTTACCAAGCACCAGTTCAAGCTTCTGGGAGCAACACTTCTACATCTTCTTCAGGGGATAATGAGATGAAGTTGATGATGCAGCAGATTCTTGAAGGTCAGGTGAAGAATGCTGCTGAAATCAATGTTAAGGTGGACAACATGTATCGTGATCTCAATGGGAAGTTCACAACACTATCTTCACATGTTAAAACTCTTGAGAACCAAGTAGCTTAGATTTCTTCCACCTCTATGCGACCATCAGGTGTTTTACAAGGGAAAAGTGAACCCAAAAATAAAGAGCATTGTTATGATGTTATGATACAAGAAGAACCTGGAGAAGTTGCTGAGAGAGGTCTTCAAGAAGTTGCAAATGAGAGTATTATTTCTGAGAAGGAAGTTCTTGTTGTTGATGTTGCTGTAGATGATGAGATTGCAGGAGATGATGAGCCACCATACGTTGCACCACCACCATATGTTCCTAAGCTCCCATTTCCAGGTCATCTAATGGAAGCTAAAATGCAGGCTAAAAAGGCGAAAGCTCGCTTTGATGAAGTTATGGAAGAGTTTCACATCAAACTCCCATTCCTAGAGTAAATAAAGAATACAAAAACATACAAGAAATGTTTGAGGGATGTCTTGTCTTACAAGAAGAGCATTGAAGAAGGGGTCATGATGATTTTAACTAGGAAGGCAGATGTGCATTTTGAGAAGCAGGAAGAACATCAAAACAACAAGGAGAAAATCCTTGCAATGGCACACTTGAAAGAGGAGGTAGAGATGGTTAGTTTTGAGTGCAATGCCATCATCCCGATTGAGATTCCTGAGAAGCTTGGAGATCCAGAGAGTTTTGTACTACCTTGCCAAATTGGGAGATTCATGTTTGAGAGATGCTTATGTGACTTGGGAGCTAGTGTCAATTTGATGCCGCTTTCTATGTCAGAGCGTTTGGGAATCACCAATTTCAAACCGTCAAAGATCTCCTTAGTGCTTGCTGATCGTTCTGTGCGATCTCCGGTTGGGTTGGTGGAGGATGTGCATGTTAGATTTGGGAACTTCTACATCCCAACTGACTTCACAGTTTTGGAGCTTTATAAAAAACCACATGATCCTGTCATTCTTGGTCGCCCATTCTTACATACCGTTGGGGCTATATTTGATGTAAAAAAGCAGCAAATTCACTTGCAGATTGGTGACCATACTCAGGAGTTTGACATGAAAAGGTTGCTTAAAAAACCTACTATTGGAGGACAAGCCTTTTGAATTGAAACCATTGATGATCCTAGGGATAAGTATGTGAAGATATGCATTGGTTGGAGTGAGGTCAAGGCAGTCTTGGATGGAGACCCTCAAATTCCAACAGAAAAGGGTAATGCTACATGTAAGGTTAAGCCCAAAAGGATCAAGGAAAATCCTCATGTAACCTTAACACCAGTGAAGTGTGTTGGAGATACCATAGAGTATAAGGTGCAGTGTAAGGGAACCTCAAAAGATTTTTCCAAAGCTATGAGTATTCTAACTTCAGAGTTGAAAGGAAAAGGTCGAAAAGCTGTGAAAGGGGTTATGAGTAGAGTTCTGAAGTTGAGGATGAATGACTGGGGACCTTGTTTTGGAGCAAGTCCTCGTGCTCACACCCATTAGTTCACAAGAATCCGGTCAAGCTAGTGACATGAAACGAGCGCTTTGTGGGAGGCAACCCACCAGGTATTTCTCTCTTTTACTATTTAATTTTCTTTTTAATTTGTTTTGAGTCTGTTTGACATATTTTCTTGGATTTGTTTTCACACCGAGACGGTGTGAAGCGAGTCTGGGGGAAGGTGTCATATGTCTACTAATCTTGTTTGCTTTGGTTGTTTTTCCTTTGTTGCTTTCTTTTGAGTCAGTCAATTTGTTTTATCGAGTCAAAAGTGTGTTTTATTGAGTCAAAATGTTGGTTGAGAATTATGAGCTTTTCTTAGGGAATTGCACCATGCTTGATTCATTGCCTTGGGACCATTTAGCATAGTTTAAGGATGACTTGGAAGTTTAGAAAAAAATCATGACTTGATCACTTCAATAATTCTTGTCGCTTTGAAATTTGGATGATTTGAGCTTGGCCTTGCTTATTTGGACTTAATATGGACTTATTATATCTCACTTAGGGGGTTGAGAATCATGTAATGGATCATAAATTCAGAGTTTAGTTTACACCATTTTTACCAATCTTCGTAAATTCTGAATGGCTAGATNCCGGTCAAGCTAGTGACATGAAACGAGCGCTTTGTGGGAGGCAACCCACCAGGTATTTCTCTCTTTTACTATTTAATTTTCTTTTTAATTTGTTTTGAGTCTGTTTGACATATTTTCTTGGATTTGTTTTCACACCGAGACGGTGTGAAGCGAGTCTGGGGGAAGGTGTCATATGTCTACTAATCTTGTTTGCTTTGGTTGTTTTTCCTTTGTTGCTTTCTTTTGAGTCAGTCAATTTGTTTTATCGAGTCAAAAGTGTGTTTTATTGAGTCAAAATGTTGGTTGAGAATTATGAGCTTTTCTTAGGGAATTGCACCATGCTTGATTCATTGCCTTGGGACCATTTAGCATAGTTTAAGGATGACTTGGAAGTTTAGAAAAAAATCATGACTTGATCACTTCAATAATTCTTGTCGCTTTGAAATTTGGATGATTTGAGCTTGGCCTTGCTTATTTGGACTTAATATGGACTTATTATATCTCACTTAGGGGGTTGAGAATCATGTAATGGATCATAAATTCAGAGTTTAGTTTACACCATTTTTACCAATCTTCGTAAATTCTGAATGGCTAGATTCGTTTTTAGTCTAGTACCACACCTTTACCCATATCCTTGCTTCATACCACTCGCATTCTTGATCATCATCATCATGTGCATTCATGTGCAAAAACTACGGAGTATACAGACCGACATAGCTTTCCTCTAGTTAGGATTGTTGTTTGGGTGATTGATATTGAGTTTTTGTGGTTGTGTGGTTATGTTCATAAGCATGTGTTCAGTTTCCATGATTTAGTTCTTTTGATGCAATTTTGTGAGACGAGAACCGGTTCCACTCCTCTATATAAAAAAAAAAAAAAAGAAAAACAAAACAAAACAAAAGGAATAAAAGAATAAAATGGGAAAGGAGTAAGACTGGAACCGGAAAAGTCCGAGTGCTCTCATTTATTTATCAAAAGCATCTAGAACAATGATGATTTGTTTGGGGTTTAGCGTTGCTTGGTTTGATCCGAGTTAGAGGGAAGTTGTGTACCTCCTAATTGGTATGTGTCTCACTGTGATTTTGCATAATGATTTGTATCCGTTCGCATTGTTGGAAACCTTAAACACTTGAGCCACCTTGAAATTGTCCTTACACCTAGATCATAATGTGTTTGATATCCCCTTTGTGAGAGTGCACACATTTATTAATGAATGTTAAAAGGTAAAGTTATCTGAGTCTGAAAGTCTTTGAGATCTTAGAATTTATGAAGTTGCTACGGTCATGGCAAAGTACGATTTAGTACGGTTTGATATGAGCTTTGTGATAGTGGTTTGCAGGCAATTGTTTGATAGCATGATCCCAGAAGAATATGTGAATTCTCGCGTTTTCAAACCTCTTTCCTTGGCAAAGGTTTTTGTTTTGCTTGAGGGCAAGCAAAGATCTGACTTGCGAGAGTCGTAAATAGCTAAAGCGAACGAAAGATAATTTGTTTGGTTTTCAAGTTCTTAAATAAAAATGCAAAGACATAAAATCGATTAGCTTATGGGATTAAAACATTGGGCCATAGGGTATTTCAGTGATTAATGACTAATGAGAAAATAAAATATGGAATTCAATAATTAAGAACCGTACTAAAATATGAACACTATAATAGACTAACCCTCTTTCAAGGCATTATAAACTAAACTTGACTATTAGTTTGCTAAACTTTCATTTGCAACCTCCTAGCCAAATTTGCATTACAATCAAGTTCATTAAGTTCACAATGCGTCCTAACATCAACTTTGGCAGGCTAGAAATACATTTCTCAATTCACACTCATTTAGGCATTCTATCGAACACTTTTGATGCATAGAAAGAGTCTAAAACAAGGTGATCAGTCCTATTTTAGCATTAAGACCATGTGAATCAAAGAACCTAAGGATTAAGAACTCCAAACAACAATTAAAACATCAATTCATTGAATCCCCTAATTGGAACCCTATGACCCAATTGAAGAACTACTCACACATAGCAAAAGAGAAAACAAAAATCATAGATGAAGAAAACATGATTAAATTGCAGAAATAATAAGGAAGGGTTTAGAAATCTTCTCCAAATTGTCAATGAGGATGAATCTCTAGAATCCCAAAAGAGTGGCTTACAAAAAGTCGTAGATGGCCAAAAGAAAGCGTAGAATAAAACTTAGAATAAAACTTAGAATAAAACTTAGAATAAAAACTTACGGTTCTTCTCCCAGAAAATAAAAGGTATTTATAGAGTTCTCCAAATAAGGTAAAAAGGGTACCGGCCTAGCCAAAACATTTCTCAACCAGGCAGGTTTCTCAGATAGGCGGGTTTTGACGTGAAACTTGTCGGGTTAGACTTCGTTGCTTAGCCAAGCGGGTTCCTCAGGTAGGCGGATTTTCACGTGAACCAACATTCATCTCATATGCTTGTTTGTATCCAGAATAGCTCATTTTCCTCTAATTTCTTCCAAACTGTCCTAAAACCTGTAAAGACTCGATAAAGAACCAAAAGACTCCAAAAACACACTTTGACTCAATAAAAAGTATAAAATAAGAGAGAAAACAAAGACTCAAAACCGATAAAAACACCATATATCAAAGCTCATGAAGATGGACAGGGAGGAGTTTTCTTCTTTCTCATTATCTCTTATTTCCATAAATGCTAATGTAAGTGCGGATTCGTTGGCACGACAAGCGCGTACATTGTCGCATCATATTTTGTTTGTAAACGTTTTCTCTTCGCATTGGCTCACAGGAGCTGATCTTTTTTGTTGTCAAAAAAAAAAAAAGCTCATGAAGATGATGGAAGAGCTTATATCAAGTCAAGAGGAGGCTGATAAAGTTCTAAATGCAAAATTGGATAAGATGAGTATTGAGTTTGGAGCTAAACTTGAGACTATCACCAAGGACGTTACACGCTTGGAGGAACAAATCAATGCTGTCAAAAATCAAGTCTTAAACAACATGGAGTATATTGATGATGATAGGACGAACATTATCAACATGGTTTACACCATTGACACCATCGAGAGCCGCCTAGAATAGAAGATTGAAGCTTTACAAACCTTATTCAACAACCCAGACGAACGCAACAACTGGAGTTATGATCAAGTCTTTCAGCGTACTGATGCTGAAGAAGGATATGGAGTCTCACATGATGACCCAACCGATCCTAACAAGTCCAAGGAGTGGGCTAGAGAAAAAGATTACCCAACCGATGAGGAAGAAACTTATTTCGAGGAAAGAGCTATAGAATTTCGTTACGAAGATTTGCCAATAGAGAATGATGAGTCTTATGATCTATCAACTACTAGAAAAGATGGAGAAGAAGAGCACAAATACTTCTACTGTTGCGTGACATATCAGATCCCTAATGAAAAAGTTCCCGAAAACCACAATTTTCGATGATTTCAACATCAAGAAGAAGCTTTCTACCGAGGTAACCCTAGGACCCGACCATCCCTAGTACCATATGATGTTTATGAAGATTGGGAACCTGTCCCAAGTTACCGTCCAAGCTGCTTTCAAAGGCCCTATCCAAGGAGAGCTGAAACCAATTTAAACCGCTCATACCATTACCGAGACCCTATTAGATTTCCCCATCAAGTTTATCAAGAAAACTTTCATGTGTCTACACAACAGAAAGCTGAAGAAGAAAGGATGCTGAACCTAATAAGTCAGTTTGCAGATCTTCAAGATGAGACTACGAAGATGTTACATGAGAAGCTTGACAAAGCCCAATCTCATCTTTCGAGAAAAATGGATGACATTGTTGTTACAGTTAGAAGCATAGAGGATCAACAATCTAAAGATGCTGAAGCCATGGAGAAGAAGCTCCATTGTCTTGAAGAAGAACAGTTCAACGACCTGACCCGTTTTTAAAAAAAAAAAAAATAATAAGTAATCATAATAATAATAAAATTTAATAATGTAAACTAGTGGTCTCATACCAACTAGCCACCTAACCACAAACAACCAACCGCGGAAATAACCAATACCATTAAACCAATAATAATTCATCACATTTAAATCGATAAACCAAACAACATGAATCACATACAGAAGCCAGACAATAACCACTCGAGTCACTAGAACATCCTCCTCTTGATTGCCTTGATTCCACGATCACACTTTGACTTTACCTGCACCACAAACACAAATTGAGATGCATGAGTACTTAATAAACACTCAGTAAGGCAATCCTCCTATCTATTGGACTATAAACACAAGCAATAGAGACATCTCTAACCATCAACCAACAATCAATAACCAAACAATAACAAACTAGGTCTCTGCATCGACCGACACCAACCCATGCATCGACCGACACCAACCGGGGTTGCATCGACCGACACAAGCTTGAATCGACAGATGCAAGGTACACTTGCATCGACCGACACACACAGTGCATCGACCGACGTATGCTTGACATTGCAAGAAATCCCTAATTGCATCGACCGATGCCTCCACATGGCATCGACCGATGCTCCTAGGTCAATACGCATCGTCCTCGCATTACATCGACCAACGCACAAAGTGAATTGACCGACGCACATGCCAAGCACCGTTTTTCCCGAAGCTTCTCGCTGGATCTTCGTTCTTACACCAAAGCAAGCAACACATAAACAAACAGATAAGAGACATCTCCAGCTTAGATAGGCCATGTTAATGCACTTACCTTTGTAAAGAAGATTCTGAACTTCAAACAAGCAAAACAACGCTCCTAGGAAGCTCCAACAACGACCCCAACTACAGATCTCTACAGGAACAGCCTCAAATCTCCCAAAATCCTCAAGAACACTCAAGAACTTTTTATCTCTTTTCTTTTCTCTCAAAAACGGCCAAACTCGTCATTAGACGACAAAACTCGACTTAAGGGTTTTCTCTAACCCCAAAATGCAGCGTTTAACTTAAGTCAAACTGCATAAAACCGACCTTGCATCGATCGATGTATCCCCTAAACCGGGATTCCGGTTCGCGGATGTTACAATTCTCCCCCACCAACATAAATTCTTCCTTGAATCTCGAGCAACCATCGGCCAAGGGCTCCCGTGCAACCGCCTCGACGGCCCGCACTCCTCTGACAGACCCACGAAGGTCACCTCTAGGTGATAGACTCACGTTCCAGACATTATTTGCTCTCGACTTTTGGACCTTCCCTTTTACTCATAGGCCTCAACCTTGAATTTTTATTGGCTCCTCATCAGGCCGAAACTTGAATGCCATAATATTGACTCCTCATCGGGCCTAAGCCCGCATGCCATAATCTATAAGGAAGTCCAATATTTGTCTCTCGGGTTGCCACCCTACGTCCCCGGATCGTCATCCGAAGTCGATATACCAACCATACTCCCAAGCCACAAAGTCTCAGAATATGGTAGTACAAGAGCACCAAAGTCCCCCAAGAGTCATGAGCAAACAATCCTGAACATGTTTGAGCCCTATCCCTAACCAGGTTTCCTTCCCGTGGTTCATGTAAAACGACACAATTTCCTACCAACCAAATATCCCTTCACTGGAATACCTCATGACCACACAAGGATCATCAAACTTCCACAAGGGCCGCCACCAAGGCTAACAAATGTCCTACCCAGGACCACCACCAAGGCTAAATATCTAAATAGACCTCCACCAAGGCCAAACAAATGTCCTAAACAGGACTATCACGAAGACTTTTTGTCCAGAAAGACCGTCATGAAGACCCCTCGTCCTGAAGGACAGTCAGGAAGACTACTTGCCCCGAAGGACCGTCAGAAAGACCTCTCTTCCCGAAGGACGGTCACAAAGACCTCTCGTCCCGAAGAATCGTCACAAAAAGCTCTCACCCCAAAGGACCGTCACGAAGACCAATCGTCCCAAAGGACCGTCACAAAGACCACTCATCCCGAAGGATCGCCTAAACAGTCCAAACGTCCCAAGGGACCGTCATAAAGACCACAAAATTGGCTAACAGCCCGCCACGAAGGCCACACATGTCTCACAAGACCGCCGCACACAGCACACAAATGACTCCCCAATCCGCCATGAAGGCCACACAAACCATTGGAGGCATCATCACTCCAATGCTAGTAGCTGCCACATACCACTTAAAGGAGAGAAGGTCAACCCAAGATGGATTGACATCAACTACCTCACCTCCACTCTCATTCTAGCCAAGGAGATGCACCATGGGAAGCACCTCTTCAACTTTGAGCATCCAACACTAGGGAAGACTCAGCTTGTTCTACCTAATCAAACTTTCACCACCATAAGTGAAGGGCTAAACATTGATTTTTGGCCACCTGCTGAGCTTTTGTTTGATGGGAAGCCCAAGTAAGAGAAGATCAAGCTGGAGATGTGGAGATGGCTGATGGGGAAGAGCAATTTTATTTTGAAGATTATGATCCAAGTCCAAGAGATAGTAGAGGAGTGAGGGAGACTAGCAAGAGGTTGACACTTCTACAAAAGTGGAACAAGTGGCATGGGAAGAACTTTGACAAGCTGAAAAAGAAGATAGGAAGGATGACTAAGTCCATCAAGGGTTTAAAGAAGGAGATTGCTGAATTGAGGAGTGGGAATTCTTCACCAGCACCATCTAGCCCTTTGAGGAGGAGTAGCTCAACTAGAGCAGTGTCTAGAGCTGAGNCTTTGAGCATCCAACACTAGGGAAGACTCAGCTTGTTCTACCTAATCAAACTTTCACCACCATAAGTGAAGGGCTAAACATTGATTTTTGGCCACCTGCTGAGCTTTTGTTTGATGGGAAGCCCAAGTAAGAGAAGATCAAGCTGGAGATGTGGAGATGGCTGATGGGGAAGAGCAATTTTATTTTGAAGATTATGATCCAAGTCCAAGAGATAGTAGAGGAGTGAGGGAGACTAGCAAGAGGTTGACACTTCTACAAAAGTGGAACAAGTGGCATGGGAAGAACTTTGACAAGCTGAAAAAGAAGATAGGAAGGATGACTAAGTCCATCAAGGGTTTAAAGAAGGAGATTGCTGAATTGAGGAGTGGGAATTCTTCACCAGCACCATCTAGCCCTTTGAGGAGGAGTAGCTCAACTAGAGCAGTGTCTAGAGCTGAGAACCCAGTGGAACCAGCTAGAGCTTCAATGCATGAGCCAATTCAGAGGAGGAGAGGTTCAAGTCGCCCAGAACAACAGTTTCCAAGGCACTCGACCGGTTCACTCGAGCAACCACTCGACCGAGCACCTCCAATGCACTCGGCCGAGTACATACCCAGACCTCCCTGTGGTTTTCCAGCTCCAGCAGGTTATCTAGGCTATCCCTATGGCCAAGCTTACCCTCCCATCCCTCCCCAATGTTTCATGGATCCAGCCCTCTTGCAGCAATACTACCAGCAGCAAGGACAACAATTTTTCCCACTACCGCCAACTCGACCTACCCACTCGACCGAGCACTCGACAGAGTACCAGTCGATGGCCATCATCGAGTTGCCTCCTTCCCCACCTCCAAATCAAGCCCCAAGCTCCAGCTACACATTTGACAGCATGAATGAGGATGTGGACAACTTCTTCCACAACCCATAAGGTACCAACATCACCTTTTCATTGTAAATACCATTGCATCTCTAGTTTTATTTTGTTTTGAGTCTTAAATCCTCTTTCAAATTTCTCTTACACAAGAGACTGTGTAATTTAAGTTTGGGGGAGGGTTTGAGATGAAATTTGATGTTGTGTTCTGTTTTCTTATTTCAAATTTTTAGCATTATCATGTTAGTATTTGCATTTCATCTAAGGCATAGAAAAACCTAAAAAAATGAATTTTTTTGCAAAAATCTTTACAAAAAAGAGTGTTTATGTAGTTTGCATTGCATATTAGGATCTTGTTAGTATGTTTCATGTAGGACTGTTTCATATTTGCATTAGGGATCTATGATGAGTTTAGCCTTGTTAGCTTGTTTAAATTCACTAAACTAGGATCAATGCCCAAGTTAATAGTACTTTGAAGCTAGTTGAGTAGCTAGAAGCATAAGGTTGAACCAAGCCTTGAATTCCTGCATTGCATTTAGTCTAAATTGAAGCATGTTGTGATTTGATGCCATTTCCTATTTATAAGAACCTAATATTGACTTTTAATTATCAATTTGTGCATTGATTTAAACTCATGGATACCATATACATATTTGGATCATCTTTCTCTATTCTACCACTCTTGTTGATCCAAGTAGCTGATTTAATCATTAAGATCAGTTTCCAATACCCTTAACCAATCCTTCTTTCAAGCCATGTTTATTCTTGTGTGAGTAAGGCCTTTTTGGGATTGAGCTTGGTAGAAAGTGTTAGGTTTGAGCTGACAAGAGTAAAGCCTTGTGTAGTTCTAGTTTGCAATTTTCAAACTAGATAGGACTAGGTGGTTTAACTGTTGGGTTTGGGACTTGGTTGTTTTAAAAAGAAAAGGAAAGAAAAGAGAAAAAGAGAAAGAAAAGGTTAAGAGTCTTTAGGAGGGGAATGTGTTTAAGAGAATTTAAGCTCTAGTGAAAGAATGGGAAGTATAAAGTTTATAAAAGATGGTTCTAGTCAAAGAAAAGAAAGAAAGAAAAGAAGAGTCTAGCAAAATGCTTTTATGTCTTAAGGAATAAGAAGAAAAGGGAACCATAGCAAATAAGAAAGAAACCCCATTCCACTAGATGATTCAAATAAAAAACCTCTCCTAAGGCTTAAAAACAAAAGAGAAAAGGGTATTTGAGAAAAGATGAAGATAAAGGGTAGTAACTTGGACATTGATTCTAGCTAGTTTATTGTCAAGCTTTAGGAGCTGATATCCCACTTTTAAACCTCACTTCCCTACTTATGTCTTGTTTATTTGCTTGAGGGCAAGCAAAGACTAAGTTTGGGGGTGTTGATGTTCATATATTTCACCATGTTTTACCTTAGTATATTCACATATTTTGCATGATTTATTAGCACATTTAGCCATTATTGAGTAGCTTTAGGATTGTTTATGCATTAGAGTAGAATTGCATTGCATTTGCATAGATGCATAAACAGTCCTAAAGCTACTAATATGGAAGGATGCTGAGAAGGATTTGAGCTATCAAGTGAAGAAGATCAAGGAGTTAGAGCAGAAGGAACCAAGTCCGGAAGTCCACTCGACCACCACACTCGACTAGACACACGACCGTGTGCGGAGAGGGACTCGACCGACTGGGAGAAGCAGAAGAAAAGGCCACTCGACCAACCACTCGACCGAGCACATGGTCGAGTTGACCGCCGACTCTCCATCTTGTCTTCTAGCTATTTTTAGGGCTTCCCCCTCTCTCCTATATAAAGACTTGTACCCTACAGCCACAAGAGAGAGCCACCCTTTTCGAGAAAAATCTATAAAACCTAGTATTTACCCTTTTGGGAATTATCTACTTTTTGCCTTTCTTTTGCTTAGATTTTCTAGCCACTTTTGTATAATCTCAAGAAATCTTTTATACTTGTTGGTTCCATAACTTTCTAAGTATTGAGATTTTGGGTTTGATTTCTTCTCCAATATTATAGATCTTGATTTCATCTTTCTAATCATGTAAGTTTCATTGATTTCTGGGTTTATAATTTTGTTCATCATGTTTAGTGTTTGTGAGTAGTGGTTTAGGATCTTAAGGATGATTAGANACTTCCCTACTTATGTCTTGTTTATTTGCTTGAGGGCAAGCAAAGACTAAGTTTGGGGGTGTTGATGTTCATATATTTCACCATGTTTTACCTTAGTATATTCACATATTTTGCATGATTTATTAGCACATTTAGCCATTATTGAGTAGCTTTAGGATTGTTTATGCATTAGAGTAGAATTGCATTGCATTTGCATAGATGCATAAACAGTCCTAAAGCTACTAATATGGAAGGATGCTGAGAAGGATTTGAGCTATCAAGTGAAGAAGATCAAGGAGTTAGAGCAGAAGGAACCAAGTCCGGAAGTCCACTCGACCACCACACTCGACTAGACACACGACCGTGTGCGGAGAGGGACTCGACCGACTGGGAGAAGCAGAAGAAAAGGCCACTCGACCAACCACTCGACCGAGCACATGGTCGAGTTGACCGCCGACTCTCCATCTTGTCTTCTAGCTATTTTTAGGGCTTCCCCCTCTCTCCTATATAAAGACTTGTACCCTACAGCCACAAGAGAGAGCCACCCTTTTCGAGAAAAATCTATAAAACCTAGTATTTACCCTTTTGGGAATTATCTACTTTTTGCCTTTCTTTTGCTTAGATTTTCTAGCCACTTTTGTATAATCTCAAGAAATCTTTTATACTTGTTGGTTCCATAACTTTCTAAGTATTGAGATTTTGGGTTTGATTTCTTCTCCAATATTATAGATCTTGATTTCATCTTTCTAATCATGTAAGTTTCATTGATTTCTGGGTTTATAATTTT
This sequence comes from Camelina sativa, assembly GCF_000633955.1. Lineage (NCBI taxonomy): Eukaryota > Viridiplantae > Streptophyta > Magnoliopsida > Brassicales > Brassicaceae > Camelina > Camelina sativa. Next base: position 24,881,550 of record NC_025703.1, on the reverse strand, counting down.
GTTCATCATGTTTAGTGTTTGTGAGTAGTGGTTTAGGATCTTAAGGATGATTAGACTGGGTAAAGGTTATGGTTGTTTAGATTGGTCAAGCTTGATTGTTATACATCTCTTCTAGATTAGATATGCTCTATGCTATTCTTATACTGAGAGGGTAAGGATAGATCTTAAGCTTCTTAGCATCACACCAATGTCTAAGTTGTTAGATAAGGCTAATACTAGAGATTATCATGAAGCATGCTAAGAGATTATATGTTTAAAGTGATTTTTTACATTGATGATCTGGTTGTTTAATGGCTGCTTTTATATGTAATAGCTAGTGAGAACTAGGTCTAAGAGTATCTAAGCTTGATTGTTATTGCCATGAGAATGGATTAGCAAGTATTAGAAGATCATTGTCTAGAGATAGCTCATGTTTGATTGAGGTTTGTTGATCAGTTTAGATAACCACAGCTTGAGTCCAGCCCATGAATCCATCCTTAGGACCTTTTTCTGTCTATTGATTTCCCTGTTTAAATCCTGTTAACTGCTTGCTGTTTGATTTGCTTTTGTTTGCTCTGTTTTCATTGTTTGCTCTGTTTCTGTTCTTCGTTTGTCAACTCGACCTCCCACTCGATCGCACATCCGATCGAGTGCGTGCTCGAGCTCGTTCCAGAGTTTGTTGTTTATCTTCTGCAACTTTCTGTTTCATTTCCTGTTTAATTCTAGTTTCATCCCTGTTGCATTCATTTCATTTCTGTTAATCCTATTTCATTACTTGTCTTGCATTAGTTTAGTTCATGTTCTTGTTTAGCATCATTATTGCCCTATTTGCATTGTTTACTTAGCATTTAGTTTCTTGTCTTAAGTAGTTTTACATTCTGCATTTCATCATTATCATTAGGTTGCTAGTTAAAAACAATCATCATATTTGGCTTGACTTAGATAAGTATTCACATCATGATTTCTTGTATCACACTCATAATGGTTTGATATCCTTTATGCTACAACATCATAAGGGTAATTGAAACACCTTGCATCCATCTGTCCATTCATCATCATATCTACATTCATATCAATATCCATACCACCAAAAAGATTAAGTTTCACCTGCAATGATTGGAACATGTCCTCAAACTCCTCAACCACCCGAATACCGCTAACCGTAGACTGTCCGACTGACTCCGGCATCGATATAGTAACCAAATAAGCCTCACGGCCCTTCTCGATCATCTTCCCAGCCTGCATAGCCGATCATGAGACTTCCCAAAGTCGGTCTAACTCCCTCAAAAACTAACTTCCCCCTGGACACTCAAACTCCACTCTATCCAGATGGCAATCAAGATGAACCATATGCTGATGTAGCCAATCCATCCCGTGAATAAGATCATATAACTCCACTGGACTGATAAGCAAATCCGCTGGCTAAGACTCTCTTGCGATCTGAATATCAACACCCCTCGCCCGTCCAATGACCTTCAGGAACTTGCCTCTAGAAACTCTGACAACTCCTGCTCGCTACCTGGGATCTCCTCTGATATCAACATTCTCTGCGCACTCCGGAGTAACGAAGCTATGAGTAGCTCCAGAATCAAACATAACATGGGACTTAAACCCGCCCACCAACAAGGTCCCTATACAAACCTCATGTGTTGAGAACCTAACACTTTATCATAGACAAAACATAAAATCTAAACCTATTAGAATTCACAAAGTTGGGTAGCATAAATTATACATGATCGCCCCGGCACTGGTTCCACCAGTCTCTGCAGTCGTGTAAACCCATGGCGCCTGCTCAATTTGTGCCACCTGCTGCACTCCTGACTGCACTACATGCTGCCCCGCTGCCACTACCATCTGTTGCAACTTGGGGCACTTGGGTTTGATGTGCCCAGGCTCCCTACAATGATAGCATACACGAACCGCTGTCGGAGCCGCTGGCGAGGGGTGGGCATTCGGTTTTTTGGTTTGGTTTCGGTTCGGTTTCTTCGGTTTACGGTATTTTTGGTTTTATAGAAATTGAACCATATAGAAACCATATTTAATTTGGTTTGGTTACGGTTCGGTTTTTTTGGTTTATGGTTTTTTTGGTTTTATCAAAAATGAAACCATAGAGAAACCATACGTATAATGGTTAAGTTTGGTTTCAGTTTGGTCTCGGTTTTTAATGGTTATTCCATACTTTAAAAAATAGATAGTTGATACATAACTAAAAAAATAAGCATAAAAGTAAAACCTAAACATAATTCAAAAAAATAGAATTCAAATATAGTTTTGTAAACCCAAATACTTAATTGAAATTTAAACTTTTAAAAAGTAAAGGCTATTGAAAAAGAAAACCAGAAAAACATAACCAAGAAAAAAACTTGGAGATCAATAACTATAAGCCCAATATAAATTTATAAGTCGGAGAAACTAATTATATCTAATTATCCTAAATTTTTATAAAAAACCAAAAAAAACCATTCGGTTTGACGGTTTTTAACTAGACCAAACCTAAACCAAATGGTTAATTAAAATAAAAACCAAACGAATTTTTAGACTTAACCATAACCAAACCAAACCAAACCAGCATGGCGCTGCACTCCTATGGGGACAGCTAGCTACCCTGTGCTCCAAACTACCACACCCATAGCACCCTGCACCACTCGGCCTCTGCGTAGTTTCCCACTTCTTCTTGGTTCCCTGCGCAGGCTTGCCACCCTTGCTAGAACCTCCATGGTGATGAGCCTTCCTAGGCTGCACCGCTGGACTAACCGTCACTGCCCATGCCTGGATATCCTCCTCAATCTCTGTTGTAGTCTTAACTAGCTCTGCACGCGTAGCATAACCCCGTTCTCTACAGTGAACCCTCAAGTCATCACGTAGGGCCTTCATAAACCTCCTGATATGAGCATCCACAGACTCCATAACCCGACCCCCATACATCAGAAGTTGAATGAACTCCACGTCCAGCTCCCGTACTAACCGAGTCCCCTGAGATAACAGTAGGAACTGCACCTCCAATTGTTCCAATGCCTCCCTAGGAAAATACTTGCGGTTGAACTCCTCCACGAAGTCAGCCCAAGTCATCTCCATCTGCGATCTCCTAGCAGCCACTGATCTCCACCACATGAGCATCACCAACTACGTTGTGGACTTCTATGTCCACCCAAAACTCCTGAGGACATTTGAGAGACTGGAAGTTACGCTCCACTCTCGTCCTCCACGCATCTTTAACAGTAGGGTCTGAACCTCCCGCAAACCACTCAGTACCAATGTTGTGCATCTCTCTTAACATACTGACATAACGGAGATGAGCTGCTGCTCCCCTGCCACCACTAGCGGTACTACCTAAGCCTGAGCCGGACCCACTCCCGGTATCCGCTACAACAGCTGTGTCAACAAGCCCGCCAGGTCAACACCTCCTACAGGGGCTCCACCCACTGGGACTCCCGCACCGGGAACCCTAGCATCTTCATCTTTTTATGATTTGAAAATCCTCCTTAGTGGATTCCTTCCCACTAATACGCATTGCATCATGGACATTAGTCCAGTTCCGACGGCCCTTGGTAAGCTGATCTATCCGTCCCGCGTACGCCTGTACGATCGACCGTACGACCGACCATCTGGTCAATTTTCACATCGGGTTGCTGATCGATTCACTGATCGACAACCAGTCGATTGTTATCTCTTCGGTCATCTCTCGGTACTTCTTTTCAATTCGGCCTGTCCTTACTTCCACGTCTGTCTGGCCCGTACCACATAGTATGGGTCACTATACATGAACTGTTCAAATAATGGGAATCAACTATATGGATTAACAAATGTGGTAAAAAGGAAAAAGATAATTCAAGTATGTGTGTTGTGTTCATTAGTTTAATCTCAATGCATTACTTGATAATTATTAATCAAGATTAGGTTCAAATAAGATAGGGAATGTAATCAAATCATAGCATGCTTCTACTAAGTTTCAAATCCAGGTATAAGTATTGAAGGTGTGATTCAGTTCTACTTTTTAAACTCAACCAAAAAGCATCAAAAAGCTAATAATGAGGCATTAAATTTATCCTGGTTAATCAGCGAGTTTACAAGACTATAGTCATCATAATCCCCAATGCATATATAAATAATCCTATATGTATTAATCTAGACTCAATCCTATAATGCATCAGAATTGCATTAATCTAAAACTAACCGTTAAATGTAACAACATTTCAACTTTTATGAAATTAAATCCATATACAAAGATGTGAGTGTTTTCTTTTTACTTTCCACTAAATGAGACGGATATTAACCTCACAAAAACTTTGTTATTGAGTTATATACACACATTAACTATTCCTTGTTAAAGATCTACCAAAATCAAAATGTCATCAATTTTTCATGTCAATGTGTATGAGCTAGCCACTATTCCATTACAAGCTGGGCGATGCTGTACGGTTTAGTTAGGAGTCCGTCGAACGAACCCTTTGCCACTACCATATTGGTGGCTTCCGAGCAGTGAAGATGATATAGGATCCGGAATTACTCGGTAATCTTATGAACAAACGGTGATCAAGAACTGGTCAATAAGCGTTGGCGGAAGATGGATACGACGGTAAATGTGGTGGTGTTGCTTTGATTGACTCTCTCAATCCATGGGCTTGATTGACTCTCTCAATCGGTGGAGAACTAGACTTGTTTGAATCACACAAACAATCCTAATCCTTTAATCTCAAGAAACAAATGAATCTCTCAAATGAAACTTAAAGACAAACTTGCTGAAACAAAGACACTCTTTGAATAAAACAAAACAAACTTGTATATCTCATAGATGATTGAAAGGTGCATAATACAATGATGATGGAAGAGCTTATATAATGCTCAATACAAACGGTCTAAAGTGTAAAGAAAGGAAACTTAAAAATCAACATAAATGAGAGATTTTGTGTGCAACAATGAATATGGCCGTTGGTGATGGGTGGTGAGTTCATTATGGCCTTCTAATATGATAAAATAAATGATAATCACGTGCATTGATTTTCCTAGCCGTTGGAATTCAAAAGAGAAATANATTTCAACTTTTATGAAATTAAATCCATATACAAAGATGTGAGTGTTTTCTTTTTACTTTCCACTAAATGAGACGGATATTAACCTCACAAAAACTTTGTTATTGAGTTATATACACACATTAACTATTCCTTGTTAAAGATCTACCAAAATCAAAATGTCATCAATTTTTCATGTCAATGTGTATGAGCTAGCCACTATTCCATTACAAGCTGGGCGATGCTGTACGGTTTAGTTAGGAGTCCGTCGAACGAACCCTTTGCCACTACCATATTGGTGGCTTCCGAGCAGTGAAGATGATATAGGATCCGGAATTACTCGGTAATCTTATGAACAAACGGTGATCAAGAACTGGTCAATAAGCGTTGGCGGAAGATGGATACGACGGTAAATGTGGTGGTGTTGCTTTGATTGACTCTCTCAATCCATGGGCTTGATTGACTCTCTCAATCGGTGGAGAACTAGACTTGTTTGAATCACACAAACAATCCTAATCCTTTAATCTCAAGAAACAAATGAATCTCTCAAATGAAACTTAAAGACAAACTTGCTGAAACAAAGACACTCTTTGAATAAAACAAAACAAACTTGTATATCTCATAGATGATTGAAAGGTGCATAATACAATGATGATGGAAGAGCTTATATAATGCTCAATACAAACGGTCTAAAGTGTAAAGAAAGGAAACTTAAAAATCAACATAAATGAGAGATTTTGTGTGCAACAATGAATATGGCCGTTGGTGATGGGTGGTGAGTTCATTATGGCCTTCTAATATGATAAAATAAATGATAATCACGTGCATTGATTTTCCTAGCCGTTGGAATTCAAAAGAGAAATATAGTCTTGGCCAAAGATGGAAAGTAAGATCTCCTCTATACTTGGATGCGAACCAAGGGCTTCTAGTGTGTCTCTTCTTCAGCTGGAGGGTCTCAAATGTGTGGATAAACGAACAGAAAATGATCTGTTGCAGTGTGAACTCCTTAAGTGCATTTAGCGCCAAATCAGGAAAGTTGAGAGAAATATAAATTCGCCTAATCCTCTGGGTGCTCGAGCATGGGAAAGTGTTAGCTAACAAACCTGTATGGTTAGATGTGTCTCCTGAATGATCCTTGGTTGATGATGACTTGATGTCCTCATTAGAAGATCATCCCAAAAGACATACTCAGTCCTGTTTGCACAGACTGGCTTGTTGGGGACACAAAGTTCGTCCCCCGGGGTTACGGTGCAACAACCCTTGTGTCCAACCTTAAATCCTATATATGAAATTACAAGAGAGCGTGGAAAAATTAGTTCAACTGTTATATTAGAATTAAAATATTCTTATATAACAGAGAGATGGCTAAGGGACCAAAACTTGTAAATAAGTCATTAGTTAAATATGGTTTACCTAGAAAAGTGTAGGCTAAGGAATCTCCACCGGAGAAAAGAACAACAAAAGAAAACTTTGAACCTTTGACCTTCTTATTGAAGTCCATGACAAGGTCGTCAAGGTTCATATTAAAACTCTTCACTGCTTCGTTCACTGCTTCGTTCACTTCGCGGGAACAGCTTTTACCGTCACTGTGGGACTTCATCATCTTTGGTGTGCACCCGATCTGACTGAGTCCGAAAAGTGTCACCTTCCTCGCTCCTAGACGGTGCAAAACTAGATAAAGGATATACATATACAAATGTTTCCCCCTTCAAACAAATTCACTGTGAGAAAGTTAGTTTCTACAGCATTGAAAGCAAATTATATGTGTGAATGATTAACCGGTGTGTATCAGAACCAAGCATAAAGCTAGACTTGCTCATGGTTAATAGGTGAAAGCAAAATGGTCACCTCAAAGAAAACCTGTAGTTATAAGTTGCGGTGGGTTGTCACTTTATAATATATATATATATATATATATATATATATATATATACTAGGTCATATCCCGCGCATGCGCGAATTGTTATATATATAATTTTATTTAATAATGAGAAAAAGCAAATAAATCTAAATCTAAATGTTTTTTGAAAATTTACATTTTAAAAAAAAATCATACAAATTCATAATATATAACTATTTTAAATATAATCACACATATATATCTCTTGATTTTTTTGTTTTTTAGTATTTAACTTTGAGAATAATTTTCATTAGTTTCTTTGAGGATTTGAGGTTAAAAAAAATGATAAAATAAAAATTAACTATGATATTCAAATATTAATTTAAGTTCATATAAGCTAACACATAACCTAAAGTATTAAATGAGAGAAACAAAATTATTCTCTTTAAATTGATATGAAGTGCAAGCAAAACATTAAAGTACAATTCCCAAAGATTAATTTTACTTTTAAGTCTCTTTTTTATATTGTCCTCATTTTAATTTATATTGCTAGATTTAGTTATAATTGTTTCATCTTTGTATAATAAAAGGTAGATAGAAAATAGAATATTATATTTTTTTTTATATAGAGAAATCCTTTTGAAGTACATATTTGAATTAAATAAATATAGCTTAATGATCTTTATGTAATTATATGTTTAATCAGAAACTAAATATAATGATGAATATTCTTAAAAAAATGTATTACAATTTTGTTAGAGGTAAGAGAGAGTTAAGAAAAATTGATTTGATATTTCATAATTATATTAGAAGTTAGAACATTACATATTTTTAAGAATCAAATAAATATATATATATATATATATATGAATATGTAAGAAATAATCTAACATCTAAAGTAAAGAAAGAAGTACATAAAAGCAAGAAGAAATAAAATGGAGAACAAGGTAAAATATATATTATTAAACTCTTACAATATTATCTTAGTTTTCAACCAATTCAAGAACATTAAAAACAAAAAAACAAAGAAAATATTTAGGATATGAGATATGATGGAGGAGGATGTGAGAATGATTATTTATAGGATAATAAGTGATGGAAGTTACATTTCTCAAAAATTAAATTAGAGGAGTTATAATTATAATTGCTAGGGTATTTAACTGAAAGTGAATGGAGAAAACAAATAGTCAATTCAAAATTTAGGTAATTTTTGTCACAATTTAATACTAAAGTGTATATTTACAGTATGGTTAATGTATATGATTAAATAAGTTGTATTTTAGGTTTAATTAAAAATTAATATTATATTTTTAACAAAATAAATACCAAATAGACCAGAAAGGAGAGAGTAACTGAAATTAGAAAATATTATATAATATAAAAATTTAATCTTCATTGAGTTTTCAACCGATGCAAGAACATTTAAAACAAAAAAAAAACAAAAAAAAATATTTAGAATTTGAGATATGATGGAGGAGGATGTGAGAAGGATTATTTATAGGATAAGAAGTGATAGAACTTACATTTCTCAAAAGTTAAATTAGAGGAGTTATAATTATAATTGTTAGGGTACTTAACTGAAATTGAATGGAGAAAACAAATAGTCAATTCACAATTTATGTAATTTCTGTTACAATTTAGTATTAAAGTGTATATTTAAAGTATGAATTAATGTATATGATTAAATATGTTGTATTTTAGGTTTAACTAAAAAATAATATCATATATTTTTAAGAAAATTAACACCAAATAGACCAGTAAGGAGAGATTAACTGAAATTAGAAAATATTATATAATATAAAATAATTAGGTAAGAAAATATTAAAAAGAGACCACAAAATAAATTTAAAATAATATTACATGACAATATGTCACATGTCACAAACAAATTAAATATGAAAATAACTTATATATTTTTAAATTAGATGATAATAATCAAAAATAGAAGAGTGTATTTTAAATTAGAAATATGAAACAAAAAAGGGAAAAATGCCAAAAAAATATTTGCCAGAAAAAAATACGAACTTTTTTCGTTGCCAGAAAAATACGTAAAACTATTTTATTGGTGATAAAAAAATACATGAACTATCACGATTTTCCAATCTCCCACATATCATTGTTACGATTTTTAACGACGTTAACGTAATCTTTTTAAGACGAAATATTGATTTAAGATCTCCATTGTTCGTCAATGAAACACCATGTAAACAGAGATGAAATTAATTAGGGTTTTAAGTGGTAATTGAACAGATAAGAGGAGAGGGGTGGGGAAGAGTGAGAGGCGAGAAAGAGGAGAAGACGAAATTGTGAGATTCCGTCGGTTTTGTTTTGGGAAATCGAGATATTTCTGTGGCCCATTAACCATTTACCGCCTATTAATAATTAGTTTAAACTTTAAATATGAGAGAAACAAAAAAAATCAAAAGATTCAGAGGTGCCAAGTGGCAGATAGATAGAGTTTCTTGATAGGGTGTAAGTCTACTTTATTATATTAGATATTAGTTTTCGTTTAAGTGAATTTGAGGTACTACTGTAGACGACCAAAAGAAATCAAATTTGTCAAAATTCATATCTGATTGTCCGAACGTGTGTAGCACTTAAATATATGTACATTAATAGCTTTTGAGAATTAGACCGCAAACCGATAAATATAGTTTATGAATCATATCATCATGTGAGTTGTGCATGATGTCGTGGATATATTCACATGCGAAGCTAGCCTATGAAAGCTTCCCTAAGGTAGGAGATAGTAAACTGAACATGTAAACACAACAGAGGAAAGTGTTGTTGCGGTACTGACTGTTTTGGTCTTAATGCAAGCAAATCCGGATTATTTATAAAACAAAATATTGTTCTTCCAGTTCAGATAAAGGGAAAGACATGCAAGATATCATGCAGCAAAGTACTCGCATAATTAGATCCTAATTTTAGTAAATGATCTGCAATTATATAATTTATGTCATGTGTTAATTAGATGTAGACTTCATATTTCTTTATTTTCAATTTTGTTCTGTTAAATGAAAATGAATTTCTGTTTCTTCAATTTAAGTTTGTTTTGTAACATCTCTCAAAATTTACAATATTAATTCAAAGTTTTGTATTATAGTAGTCTGTAATTGTATTAGAATTTGGTCATTGTATGTGTATATAACAGAAAATAGTGTGACATAGAGATACATATTCACCTATCATCTTTTTGCCGTTCTCTTCATTTGTGTTGTCTACCTCGTTAATCAACATTTTTAACAAAATTTTATACTCTCACATTGCATTTGACAATTAATTATGGGAAAAGCTTAAGTACCTTTGCAATTTTATGGTATAACAATTTTATCTTGAAAAAATAATTATTATATGATAAATTTATTTAATATGACATATAAAAATGATCAGTTTATTTAAAAGTAGCTAAACATTTTTAATATACAATTACTCATAAAATATTGTATCTTTTACTAAATTAAATTCAAACTCATGTAATGCGAATAATTTCTAGTTGAATATAAAGAAGAGTGATAAACACTAGCTATAGTAATTTAATCAATTATGAAATATATACTTGATATCTTTAATACAATGATCTGAGGATGAATTCCATCATTAATTAATATGACACACATAGTGTATATGCAATGTAAACCACATACGTAGGGAGCTCAGATAGATGAACAATCAGTTTGGATAGATGAAGAATCAGTTTGGATGACGAACGCCACTTCGGGTTCAATCGCGCTGACACCTATTCATTTTGGTGCAGCCACGGCGGTACTCGTTAACAGTGGTAGGGTTTTTATGTTCGGCACCTGGAGGGTTGCATCCGGGACGTGGATTAGGACCGAAGAAACTGTTTAACACACCGTAGTTTATGAAATCCCGACCCTCCACTGATTTTGCATTCACCACGGCACAAATCACTAGCAAGCATATCACCCATGCGTTCATATTTTATTACTTATTGAGATCCTTCTTCTTTTTGGAATGTTAGTAGTTAAAAAAACGAAAGTGAAAAGTGTGCTACTTTATATATAGGAAGAGGTTAGAAGTTGCATTAGATTTAGCTAAATTAAGGATGTTAAAATTAGGATTTTTGGGTTTGCTTTCTTATCATCCAATGAGAAAGAAGATAATAAAATTAATATTAGATTGGTGTAATTTGTTACAAGTTACAACTGTCTACATTATTGACTAACCAACACCTTTTCGTCAAGTAAAAACTAAAATATACTCAGAATTGCATTAATCTAAAACTAATCGTTAAATGTGACAACATTTCAACTTTTATGAAATTAAATCCGTATACAAAGATGTGAGTTTTGTTTTTACTTTCCACTAAATGAGACAGAGATTAACCTCACAAAAACTTTTGTTATTGAGCTATATATACACATTCACTATTCCTTGTTAAAGATCTCCCAAAATCAAAATGTCATCAAATTTTCATGTCAATGTGTAGGAGCTAGCCACTATTCCTTTACAAGTTGGGCGATGCTGTACGGTTTAGTTAGGAGTCCGTCGAACGAACCCTTTGCCACTACCATATTGGTGGCTTCCGAGCTGTGAAGATCATCCCAAAAGACATACTCAGTTCTGTTTGCACAAACTGGCCTGTTGGGGACACAAAGTTCGTCCCCCGGGGTTACGGTGCAACAACCCTTGTGTCCAACCTTAAATCCTATATATGAAATTACAAGAGAGCGTGGAAAAATTAGTTCAACTGATATTAGAATTAAAATATTCTTATATAACAGAGAGAAGGCTAAGGGACCAAAACTTGTAATAAGTCATTAGTTCAATATGGTTTACCTAGAAAAGTGTAGGCTAAGGGATCTCCACCGGAGAAAAGATCGACAAAAGTAAACTTTGAACCTTTGACCTTCTTATTAAAGTCCATGACAAGGTCGTCAAGGTTCATATTAAAAATCTTCACTGCTTCGTTCACTTCGCGGGAACAGCTTTTACCGTCACTGTGGGACTTCATCATCTTTGGTGTGCACCCGATCTGACTGAGTCCGAAAAGTGCCACCTTCCTCGCTCCTAGACGGTGCAAATTCTACATGCACATAATCAAAATTATTATAAAACAATATAAGAATTGAACGAGTATCTTAAAAATTATGTTAGATGACAAACATATCTAAATGGTATTAGGATATGTGTGAATCTTATGTCTCCTATATTCACGTAGATACGATACTATCTTCTAGCTAGGCAACTCTGTATAAATACCTTGTCATGAATAAACACGATATATTACATTCGTATATTCGTATATCAGAGCAATAAGATCCTCTTACCTAATTTTCTTAAAACCTTGCTGCCACCGCTGTTGTTCTAGAACAACCGCCATCGCCGTTAAAATTCTATCAAAGCTGCCACCGCCGTTGCTCTTTCACAACCGTCGTCGCCGCAAATCTCTTTGTTTCAACCGTTATCCTCTACAACTCTACTATGGCGACTCCTCCACAAACCCAGGTTGTTGTTGCATCATCACCATCCCCGTATACTATGAGTTCTTCTGACAATCCAGTAGCCTTGATCTCTTCTGTTATTCTACAAGAAGACAATTACTCTGAATGGGCCACTGAGTTACGCAACTCGTTGCAAGCTAAACATAAGCTGGGGTTTATTGATGGTACTATTGCAAAACCTACTGCTGAACCTGATTTGAGCTTGTGGTGTGCCGCGAACTCTATGATTGTGCGCTGGATTTGAACCTCTATTGATCCTAAACTTCGATCCACTGTCTCCTTCATCGCCGATGCATCGACGTTGTGGGAAAGTCTTCGTTCTCGGTTCTTAGTTAGCAACGGTGTTCGTAAGCAAGTTTTAAAAGACGAGATTGATGAGTGTAATCAAAACGGCCAATCTGTTTTGGAGTAGTATGGTCGTTTGTCAAAGTTATGGGAGGAGCTGCAAAACTACAAAACTGGCTGTGACTGTATGTGTGCTGCTGCTCCAGGTATTGCTAAAGACCGTGAAGATGACCGTATCCATCAGTTTCTTTTTGGTTTAGACCTTCCACGTTTCAGCAACATCCGTTCCACCATTACTGGAAAAGACCCCAAGCCTCCACTTACTCAGGTGTACTCTCGGGTTATTCGGGAGGAACAAAACCTCAATGTTGTTCGATCCAAGGAGATTGACAAAACAGAGGTGATCGGTTTCACTGCCAAAACAGAGGTCCCTGTTCATGCTGCTGCTGTTTCTAGTCCACGTTTTCGTGATTGTTCCTCATTGTCGTGTACACATTGTCGACGCCAAGGTCATGAAGCCTCCGAATGTTTTCAGCTTCATGGCTTCCCGGACTGGTATTTCGATAACAAAGGTGGTACTCGACCGGATAACAGAGACACCTCCAAACCTTCGGTTCAGCGAGGAGGCCGCCCAAAAAGGGGCATTGGTCGGGGTCGTGGTCGAGCTAACAGTGCTCGAGTTGCATCGTCTACTGAGAATGGCAACAATCAGACAACACAGCTCATTCACCTGCTTGAAGCCCAACGCTCCAACATGTCTTCAGAAAAATTGTCGGGTAAAACTCATTTTTCTGATGTTGTTTTAGATACAGGCGCCTTTCATCACATGATGGCTGATCTTTCGATTTTGGTGGATGTCTTTGACATAATCCCCTCACATGTGACTAAACCTGATGGTAGTCCATCACGGGCTACCAAATGCGGTTCACTTCCATTGAGTTCTGCTTATTTACTCACCAACATTTTGTTTCTTCCTGATTTCAACTGCACTTTGATCTCAGTTTCAAAACTTCTCAAACAAACCGGATCCATTGGAATTTTTACTGATACTCTTTGTTTCTTACAGGACCGTTTTTCGAGGACTTTGATTGGAACGGTGAAGAACGTGAGGGAGTGTACTATTTTACGGGAGTGTTGGCTGCACGGTCTTACAAGGCATTTGTGTCTCCTAAGGCGTCCAGTGGTTTGTGGCATCGTCGACTTGGTCATCCTTCCCCTGGTGTTTTAGTTTCTTTAAGCGAGTGTGTTGAATCTCCTAGGAACTTTGAGGATTTTAAAAGTTGTGACATTTGTTTTCGTGCTAAACAAACACGAGATGTTTTTCATGAGAGTAATAATAAAGCTACGGATTGTTTTTCACTTGTGCATTGTGATGTTTGGGGTACCTATCGTACTCCTTCTACAACTGGTGCTACATATTTTCTAACATTGGTTGATGATCACTCTCGTGCTGTTTGGACATACCTCATGTCTGCTAAATCAGAGGTGTCACAATTGATTCGAAATTTTTGTGCTATGTCTGAACGTCAGTTTGGAAAACCAGTCAAGTATTTTCGCACTGACAACGGCACTGGGTTTATGTGTCTCTCTTCATATTTTCAAGAACATGGCATTCTTCATCAAACGTCATGAGTTGATACCCCTCAACAGATGGACGGGTTCAACGCAAACAACAGCATATCCTCAACGTTGTTCGAGCTTGTCTCTTTCAAAGTCATATGCCGGTTACGTTTTGGGGAGAAAGCATCCTCACCACAACTCATCTAATAAACCGCACCCCGTCTTCGGTGTTAAAGAATAAGACTCCTTATGAAATCTTATATGGTCGTCATCCAACCTATGATATGATCTGCACATTTGGTTGTTTGTGCTATGCTCATCATCGATCCCGAGATAAGGACAAGTTTGGTCCTCGCAGTCGGAAATGTGTCTTTGTTGGTTACCCGTATGGTAAGAAGGGATGCCGTTTATATGATCTTGTTACCAAGAAATTTTTCATTAGCCGAGACGTCCGTTTTCAAGAGGATATATTTCCATTTCTCCATCAACTATCGTCTCTGCCTTCTCCCTTTCCATCCCTACCTGTCGTGATTGATGATGATTGGGTGTCGTCACCCTTATTGGTTCCGGCTGTTTCTCAGCTTATCTCTCTACAAGAAGATTCTCCTAACCTGACTACTGTGTTGCCCCAGGTTGTGGCACCCGATCCTTCTTTGGCTTCCCCTGCCACGGAGAGTTCCCCCTCTTCGCCTTCATCGTCTTCGATACCTCTTCCTATTTTGGAACAGACAGAATATGTGTCACCGTCTACACCTGGTTTACCGGAACTCTTGGGCAAAGGACACCGAAAGAAGTTTCTGTCTATTTTCCTTAAAGATTTTGTCGTCCCTCCTGTACACTCCTCTTCTCACGTTCTTACTCCTGTTTCTTCTGAATCATTGTCCTCCTCTACGGTCTCTGGTAAGATCCTCTATCCAATCTCACAGTATTTGTCTAATGAAGGTTTCTCTGCAAACCATATTGCTTTCATGGCCGCTATTTCAGACAGTAACGAACCCCGACATTTTAAAGATGCGGTTCTCATAAAAGAGTGGTGTGAAGCTATGCGCAAAGAAATAGAGGCTCTTGAGGCTAATCATACGTGGGATGTTACTGATCTACCTCCGGGAAAGAAAGCCATCAACAGTAAATGGGTGTACAAACTAAAATTTAACTCTGATGGCTCTCTTGAACATCATAAAGCTCGTCTTGTGGCCATGGGTAATACACATAAAGAAGGGGTCGATTTCAAGGAAACTTTTGCTCCGGTTGCAAAGATAACTACCGTTCGATCTCTTGTCGGTGTTGCTGCTGCCAAGAATTGGGAGGTTCACCAAATGGATGTCCATAATGCTTTTCTGCATGGGGATCTTGAAGAAGAGGTTTATATGAAGCTACCACCGGGTTTCAAGTCTAGTGATCCAAATAAGGTGTGTCGTCTTCGTAAGTCATTGTATGGTCTCAAGCAGTCACCTCGCTGTTAGTTCTCCAAGCTCTCGACAGCACTTCGCGAATTGGGTTTCAAACAGAGCTACCAAAATTATTCCTTGTTCACTTTGATTCGCGGGGATATTATTTTGCATATTCTTGTTTATGTTGATGACTTTGTCATTGCTGGGAATAATCTGGAAGTTTTTAACAAGTTCAAAGTGCAGCTAAACAAATTTTTTCACATGAAGGATCTTGGCAAGCTGAAATATTTTTTGGGACTCGAGGTTTCGCGTGGCAAAGACGGGTTTTGTTTATCTCAACAGAAATATGCCTTGAACATTATTATTGAGGCTGGTATGTTGGGAGCTAAGCCGGTTTCGACTCCTATGGAACTCAACCACAAGCTCGGTTCAGTGAAGGGTCCTGCCTACGCCAATCCGGATCAGTATCGCCGTTTAGTTGGCCGTTTTATCTACTTAATCATCACTCGCCCGGATTTGAGTTTTGTTGTGCATATTATTTCACAGTTTATGAAGTCTCCTCTCGTTGCACATTGGGAGGCTGCTATGCGGCTTGTATGTTATCTCAAGGGCTCCCCTGCTCAAGGTATCTTTCTTCGGTCCAATAGTTCTCTCACTCTCACTGCTTATTGCGACGCATATCACTCTGCTTGCCCTCAAACCTGTCGGTCGCTCTCTGCTTACGTTATTTATTTGGGGGACTCGCCAATCTCTTGGCGGACAAAGAAACAGGATACGGTGTCTAGTTCGTCGGCCGAAGCAGAGTATCGGGCAATGGCCTACACTCTTAAAGAGGTCAAGTGGTTGAAGGGTTTAATGGAGGACCTCGGGGTGGATCATTCTCACCCGATACCATTCTACTGTGACAGTCAAGCGGTCATCCATATTGCCACTAACCCTGTTTTTCACGAAAAAACGAAACATATAGAGCGGGATTGCCATCAAGTTCGTGATGCAGTTCAAGATAAGTTGATTGCTACCGTGCACATTTCAACAACGGACCAAGTTGCTGATCTTCTTACCAAGTCGTTGCCTGCGCCTATTTTTCAAACTTTGTTGTCCACGTTGGGTGTCCGAGATTTCGTTCCACCAACGTGAGGGGGGTATTAGGATATGTGTAAATCTTATGTCTCCTATATTCACGTAGATACGATACTATCTTCTAGCTAGGCAACTCTATATAAATACCTTGGCAACATAATGAATAAACACGATATATTACATTCATTTATTTGAGCATTACAGTACCACTTTACCTTCAAGTGAGAACGGTAGATAATAATAAGAGAATATGCGTATTGTTTAGGAGTGTAGCGTCGTTTACTGTTGTATGGCTTTGACATGAAGTAATTGTTGATGTAATCGTTGCTTCCGATGTTGATTGCGTAGAGACATTGTTGCAGTTTTTCTGATGGTACATTTACTTTCTTTATCGCCCTCTTGTGATTTTGTATTTGCTTTCTTAAACTGATTCTACCTCCCTATATATATATAGCCAGATATCAATAAATAATTTGGGTTTATTCCTTTATAATCAGTGTTTTGTTATTTTAAACATTAATTAAGGTACTACAACTAAAAGATTCCATCAAAACTCTACAGTTAATCCCGTCTGAGCAAAGGTAGTGTTAAGATAGATAACCTCCGGGAAAATCCTCCCATGCATTACAACTTTTAAAAAAACTTTAACAATAAAACTACTGAAAACTAAACAGTTTCCAAAGAAATGAGAGGTCAGAGCTAAGCTTACTATAGTTTATGAGATTTTAAAGGCAAGTTATTTATCACCAAACGAAGTCTACTTATAAGTTTGTCTAGTTCTTACTTCTTACCAAATGTTGGCTAGTTTCTTCACGAAGTCCACCTCCACCGGAAGCGTAGTTAATCCCGGTGTGAGCTTGATTCGGTGATGAATTGGCGAATGATGGTATGAAATCCTTAAAACCAGATAGTTCACCTAACGAGAAAAACATCATTAATCTACACAAACACTTGTAAAGACTAATACATATATATAATCTGAGACATATATATATATATATATAATTTTAAGAATTTTTTTTACATCAAATATAATAATATAATACAAATAATAAAACTGCATATAACCTACTGAGCTGACTATATGCATGCATATGTCTCTCAAATCTCAATCTACGTAATTATATATTACGCATATGAATGAAACACAGAGGTACGAAATGGAGAGACTAGATGTTGATGTCACAGTTTTAACTTTTAACTATATTAAAAATAAAATTTGAAAATATTTGATTAAATGATACTTGAATATATGTGTTAACCTATTAAAGATATTTGTTATTCTCTTGTATCTAGTGACATTAGTGTAAAAATGGTGTACTAATTAAATGTTATTTTATGAAGTATATATTGATATGATGAATACCAATTCTAGAGTTTCTATTGCGATTTTTTTTCATTTGTTTATGATTTTTTAACATCTTTTCTTTCTCAATTTTCAAAACTAGATAATGGATATACAAATGTATATTGAATAAATCGGGAACTAACCGATAATATCCGGAATAGTGCGGCCATTGGTAAACCGGCCGGTCGGGCCATTTGGAAAGTCAATACCATATGGTGAATAGTTGACTTTTGCCTTGGATTTCAAGTTATTATTGTTGCCATTATCGGAAAGTGAGTCACCAAAGATGAAGAAACACGGCACTTGTTGCCCGTAGACCACCGTAGCCGCCGAAGACACGATGGCCGCAACTAACCAAAAAGCTTTAGACATTCCTTTAACCATTTGTTTCAAAAATTTAAATAACAAGAAACTGAACAGAAGAAATATTTATTGAAAAAAAAGAAGTAAGAACTGTTTTTTAATTGAAGTTGTGATATAAGAGAGGCCGGAAGTTTAAGTTTAATTTTGAAATTGATTCTATGAAGAGTATTAAAAAGGCTATTTAAAGGAAGGGGTAATGAGATAATTAAGGGAGACTACAATATTTTGTTTTTGGGGAGGATCTTTAATTATAGTTAACCATATAATTTGTGATAGTGAATCTACTCGGATTTTATTTTAACAAATTTTCAAATAATTTGTTTAAGATATCCGTATCACATCAAAGCATAATACTAGTACTTTGTACTCCCTTGTTTCACAAAAGTGTAGTTATATTCATATCTACTATAATTCTAATAAAATAATGATGGTTTAAATTCAAAATTTATAATTTTGGTAATGATATTATTAGATTTTCACCTAATGGAATTGGTGATCTAATGACAGTGATTGTATTTGTGGTTCAAATCACAAACAGTATGCGCTATTTCATATAATTTGGTATAATAAAAATGGGGCTATGAGACTTTCTATTTCTTGTAAACGGGGAGTGATCCGAGTTTTTACCACCTGACTACTAATTTCATGAGTGAGTGTAGCCGTCCAACAGAGGTGGCCATGAAGCAGGAATCTGTCGCTTATAATCGCTGGTTACTTGTTTCTGGTTTAGAAGAAAATTTCCTAAAGCAGAAGTCAAAACTCCACTGGATTCAGGTGGGCGATGGGAACAATAAGGCCTTTTACAATGCTGCTAAGATTCGTGAGCTCAAAAATGCGATTAGAGAAAATAAATATGCTGATCGTTCAATCATTGACACACAGGAAGCAATCAAATCCGAGGCTGAGAGGTTCTTTCATGCTTTCTTGGGTCATAAACTACCTAATTATCAAGGGATACCTGCTGCAGAGTTGATTTCTTTACTGAGCTATCGATGTTCTGATGCTGATCAAGCACACTTGGAAAAGGAAGTTATTGAGGTTGCGATAAAAGACACCCTGTTCTCCATGCCCAATGACAAAAGTCTCGGTCATGATGGCTTTACGGTTGAAATTCCTCAAGTCCACATGGTCCATTGTGAAAACCGACTTCATATACTCTATTCAGTCCTTTTTCAAATATGGTTTCCTTCCAAAAGGGATCAATACCACCATTTTAGCGCTTATCCTTAAAGAAAAAAGAGGTTAAGGAGATGAAGGACTATAGGCCAATTTCGTGTTGCAATGTCACTTACAAGGTGATCTCAAAGCTTCTTGCTAATCGACTGAAAAAGCTGCTTCCAAGTTTCATTGCTCTAAATCAAACTGCATTCATTAATGATCGCCTATTGATGGAAAGCGTTCTTATGGCATCAGAAATAGTCAAAGACTATCATAAGGACACAGTGTCCTCACGAAGTGAGGTGAAGATTGATATCTCCAAAGCTTTTGACTCAGTTCAATGGTCGTTTCTACTATCCATTTTATCGACTATGAACTTTCTAACACAATTTATATGATGGATCGAACTGTGCATAACAACAGCTTCCTTCTCGGTTCAAGTGAATGGCGAACTGTCAGGCTTGTTTCGTAGTGAATGTGGCCTCAGACAAGGATGTTCCTTATCAGCATACCTCTTTGTCATATGCATGCAAGTCCTGTCCGCAATGATAGATAAGGCGGCTTTGGAGAGGCGGATTGGTTATCATCCATAATGTCAGAACATTAAGCTCACACATTTATGTTTTGCTGATGATTTATTGGTGTTCACTGATGGGACTAAGAGCTCTATTGAAGGAATCCTTGATATTTTTACTCAGTTTGCTGGTTTTTCAGGTCTAAATATTAGCCTGGAAAAATCAACTCTCTACATGGCTGGCGTAACATATAGACAGGGATATGATCTTGCGATCATTTCCATTTGCAACAGGCTCTCTGCCTGTTCGCTACCTTGGTCTACCTCTCTTAACTAATTGCATGACTACAGCTGACAACACCCCTTTGTTTGAACGAATTCGAGAAAGAATTGGCATTTGGACAGCAAGACATCTTTCATTTGCTGGTCGCCTACAACTCATCAGTTCGGTGATTCATAGTCTTACCAACTTCTGGATGTCTGCTTTTTGTCTACCAAGTGCCTGTCTAGCAGAAATAGATAGATTGTGTTATGCTTTTTATGGTCAGGACCTTCCCTCAACACAAAGAAAGCTAAGGTGACTTGGAAAGAGGTTTGCCTCCCCAAGGACAAAGGAGGACTGGGACTACGTTCGTTGCAGGAAGTGAACAAAGTGTTATAATTAGCGGAAGAGATTGAGAGTTTGATTAGATTAGAGAGAAAGTGTTTAGTGTGAACAAAGAGAATCTCGAATAGAATAGGTTTCCATAGAATATGTTTTACAATATGAGACTACAACCTTAAATAGGAGAGCTAACTAGGGAAACTCCTTTACAAATATGGAAACATACGATAGGGACATAAAAAGAGAGAGAAGCTTTCCCAAAGTTGATAGCGATGCCACCTTAGTCAACTTGCACATGTGATCTTTCCTTCCCTACACCTCCAACGGCTAGATTAGAGCATTCTAGATCATTGTATGGGACGAACTTCTTCTCTTCTCCTTTTGTCATAATAAGCTCGACCTTATTGTGGTATGGCCAGTATGGTCATCCATACGGTACGGACAACCTCGGATAGACCTTAATCAATACTCCCCCTCAAGCTTAGCCGAATACGATGGCTAAGCATGGAACCCATGAAGCATCACCTCATTAAAAGAAAACCTTAACATAGAAAACCTCATGGGACAAAACTATGTTAAGGGAAAAAGAGTGTGATGTCCATGAATTAGAGAAGTGTATCAAGGATGTGTGAGGTCTACAAGTCCGAGTTTGCGATGAATATGTTCACAAACCTTAGGACATGCAGCCTTAGTGAAAATGTCCGCTAGTTGATCTTCACTTCGAGTGTAACACGGTAAGACCCCCCCCCCCCTTCTTTGATATTTTCACGAACTTTGTGGCAGACTACTTGAATGTGCTTGGTTCTCTCATGAAAGATCGAGTTGGTAGCTATATGGATCGCAGCTTGATTAGCACAATGCATGGTGATTGGTTGTTTTGACTCGATGCCAAGATCCTTGAGAAGTGCCTTCAACCATGTTAGTTCATTTGTAAGCTTCCTCATTGCTTGATACTCGACCTCAGCACTAGAGCTTGAGACCACTTTCTGCTTCTTTGATTTCCATGTTACTAAGTTGCCTCCAATGAAAGTACAGTACCCAATGGTAGACCATCGGTCTATAGTATCCCCGGCATAATCCGCGTCATAGTAGCCCACTATCTCCGTGTTGGAGTTTTTGCCCATCCGAATTCCTTGACCCGGGGTTCTTTTGAGATAGCTCAGGATTCTTTCCACCATGCTCCACTGATACTTGGTTGGAGCCTTCAGATGTTGACTCACCTGATTCACAGCATAACACATATCAGGTCGTATAATGGTTAGATAAATCCACTTACCCAAAAATCGTATATATCGGGTGACATCCTCATATGGCTCATCCATTGGGTCCCGCGGCTTTCCTTCCTTGGCCTGGATGCTCTCCCCCTTTCGCTTGAGCTGGTAGTCCTCATCGAGAGGGGTTAGGACAGGTTTAACAACAAGCTTTTCTGTTTCAGTCAACAAATCAAGAGTATACTTCTTTTGTGAAAGAAACAAGCCCTCCGGAGAGCGAAAAATTTCAATTCCTAGGAAGTATTTTAGCTCACCAAGATCTTTGTTATCAAAAATAGATTTAAGAAACAGTTTAGTGTCAGAGATACCGTCCTTGTTGTCGCCGGTGACAATGATATCGTCAACATATATGAGCATTATTATAATCCCGAGATCAGTTTGAAGAGTAAAAAGTGTATGATCAGCCTCTGAACGCCGGAAGCCACGTTCTTTTAGGGTTGAGCTAAGTTTGTGGTACCAAGCACGGAGAGATTGTTTTAGGTCGTAGATGGCTTTGCGGAGTCGAAGAACTTTCCCCGGAGCAACCATATCCTCTAATCCTGGCGGTGTTGTCATATAGACTTCATCATCGATTCGCCTTGAAGAAAAGCATTTTTGACATCCATTTGCCACAAATCCCATGAAAGATTAACCGCCAACGAGAGTACGACTCAAACCGTGTGTAACTTAGCCACCGGAGCAAAGGTTTCCTTGTAGTCAGCACCATAGGTTTGCGTAAAACCACGAGCGACCAAGCGAGCTTTATATCGCTCAATGTCACCATTGCTTAGGTACATGATAATAAAGACCCATTTTCAGATAACTGCCTTTTTGCCTTTAGAAATATCAGCTTCATCCCAAGTATGATTACGAATCATGGCTCCAGTTTCATCTTTAACAGCATCTAACCATTTGTCATGAGCTTGGGCCTCTTCATAGGTTTGGGGAATCCAATTGTCTTCAATTTTACCAAAGAAGGCTTGGTGAGCTCAAGCGAACAAACCGCTTGGATAGGATGAGCCACTGCTTGACTATTATAGTAAACCCTTGGATGAGACCGAATGTGTGCACTCCTGCATAGATTTTGGTGTGTAGGTCCTTGTACGTCTTGTGAGGTTACATGATCTCCAGCAGCAGCCGCTTCATCGGAGTGTGAGGAAATTTGTTCAGTTTCACCTATATCACTCTCCATGGATTCGCTTGTATCAGCATGAGGCTCGTCAATCACTAGAGTAACATCATGAGTGGTGGTGATATTAGGTTCTGTCTCGGCATGGTTTGGTTCGGTTGGATTATTTCTCGTCTCGGATGGAGGGTTGCCTAGATGATCAAGTAGAAACCTTAAGCTGGAGGCTCGGTCATTGGGCAAATCCGAAAGATCTTTAAGACTATTCCAATCCTTCTTGTTGAAGTAACCCACATTTTCCATGAACTTCACATCTCTAGAGACGAACAGGCGACTTGTGGTTGGATCATAGCATTTATAGCCTTTTTGTGTTGTGGAGTAACCAATGAACATACACTTGTTGCTTTTGGCATCGGGTTTGCTCCGCTGTTCCCCGGAGACTAAAACAAAACAAACACAGCCAAACACACGTAAGCGTTCCAAGGATGGTTTAAGTTTGTTTAGTACCTCAAATGGAGACAAATCATTGAGAAAACTTTTGTCGGTGTCCTATTGATGAGATAGCATGCCGTCATTACAGCATCGCCCCAAAATATCTTAGTAACATTTGTATGAAACATCATCGACCTTGCAACCTCCATAAGGTGTAGATTCTTCCTCTCAGCCACACCATTTTGTTGAGGCGTATATGGCAGCTGGTTTGTTGTAAGATACCATGTTTAGTAAGATGCTCTTTGAACTTGTGAATTGTGTACTCACCTCCATTGTCCGATCTAAGTACCTTTATTTTAGCATTGAACTGATTAGTAACATAATTTTGAAAATTAACAAAGGCATCAAACACTCTATCTTTAGATGGTAACAAGGTAATCCATGTGTATTTAGATTTTTCATCAATGAATGTCACAAAGTACTTGTTATTATACCTAGATAGGTATTGTGAAGTCCAAATGCACTAAATCGAAACAATGCTCATAAATGGTATTAGACTTAGGGAAGATAGAATTGCAATGTTTTCCGAGAATACAAGACTCACAACTTGAGTTACAAAAGAAACATTAGGTAACATTAATTCAAGGGCATGAGAATGAGGATGGCCTAGCCTAGCGTGCCATGTCAAATAGCTTCAAGTCCCCTATTCCTTTTACTGGTATTCTATCTCCATTAGCAATAATAACATTACCTAAGGCCGGTTTTATGTTGTCTAATAGACTCGGGTTACTTATCATATGGTAAGAAGCACCCGAATTAACAACAAGAGAACTACTCGGTTTAGAGGCAAAGAAAGTGATACCAGAATCCGTGAGCGAAGCAATAGATCGAATGAGTGCCTCTAGGTCGGATTTCCTCACCACCTCACCATAGGATGCTGTCATAGCTGCTTCATCACCTTGCCTTGACGAGCTCGTCCCTTTCTCGCTTATCGCTTCCTTAGCGAGGTTGACCTTGAACTTTGCATGCTTGAGATGGGGATGAAGAATTCAGCACTTATCCTTCATATGGCCCATATTCTTGTAGTGATTGCATATCCACACCCTTCTGTCTTATTGTTTATACACACCTTTGTTGACCGTGACAAGCTCTCCCTTCCCACTAAAGAGATCTAGAGATCCCTGCTCCGTTTGAATTTGTGAACATATGTCTTCAAAGTTGGGAAGCTTGCCGGCTCTTAGGATATGCTTCAAGAGATCATTGAAGGCAGGATTCAAGGTGAGGAGAAGACCAAAGACTTTATCTTGCTCCTTCCTCTCATTAAGTATCACCGGATCTAGAGTACTTGGTCGTAGGGCTTCAAGTTCCGACCATAGTGCTCTAAACTTGCCAAGATGCTTGGTAAATTCCAAGTCTTCTTGATTAAGATTGTTAATGGCTCGTTTGACTTTAAAGACTCTAGTCAGATTCGAGACATTCCCATAGACATTCTTGAGTGTCTCCCACAGTTCTTTAGACGTCTCGCAGTAAGAGTAGCCTTCAATAATCAGAGCAACTAGAGAGTTTTGAAGAACGGACAGGACAACTTGGTCCTCTTGGAACCATTTTGCCTCTCTTTCTGCCCCTTATTCTTTTTCTTCCTTGGAAGCACCTTTTTTTTCTCCTTTAGAGGTTTGTTTCGGGACATAGTCCATTTCGACATGGCTCCAGAGTCCTCGACCTCCAAGGGCAGTTCTTGTGGTTCTCGTCCACAGCAAATAATTTGTTCCCTTGAGAATGATCGGGGTAACAATCAGCTTAGCGTTTTCCATGATAGGATCCAGCGTATAAACCAAAAAAATTGATTTGAAAAATAGAGAATAAGATCTTGAATGATCTAGAATGAGATGAGGTAAAATAGTTTAAGACTAGAATCGAAAAACATGCTCTAATACCATGTTAGAATTAGCGGAAGAGATTGAGAGCAAACAATAGCGACCATTTAGCAATTCATGTAAGACTGTTTACCGACCAAAGTAAAGGCAGAAGCATAACAGTCGCATATTTACGACAGACAAAAACATCGCATTTTGAGATTGTTCAGTGACAGTAATTTTATCAAAAACAAAGCGTCACAAATTAGCAACGATTTTGCAACGTAAACTCCGGTCACAAGTTTATTTATCCATAACTTGTTACGAATTTGCAACTCCTATTTTTTGCGACAAATTTGCTACAACCTGTGCGACTACTTTGCAACTACATTTGCGACTGTTAAGCGTCTAACACCTGAATTAGATACTATTTTGCGACTCTTTAGCAACTCTCGATTTTTTGAATTTGAAATTTCACATTAGAGAAATGTTAACATGTTTCTATACACATTTCCACTTTGAATTGATCAATGTCAGCCATATAAACTTTGTCAAAGCTTTCCATTTCAGTATTTAGAAACCAAAAATTTGATAATATCTAAATCATTATAAGGAGTTATATGTTATTTCATAAGAAGGTTTGCAATATTCATAAAATTTCAAAACAAAGACATGAAAATAATATTTTAAGCTCATAAACTATTTCATATACTCTATAAGACAATCATGAGTCCATATTGTTAGTTTATATCAATAGACGTGGCCAAAAATGATAGATTTCAAAAATTTGTATTATGACTAAAGTCTAAGAGTCACAATAGAGTAACAATTTGCGACTAACTTGTTACTAACTTTGCGACTATCAATAGAAGTGCTTTGTTTGCGACTATCTTGCCATGGTTTTGCAACGAAATTGCTACTGCTCTGTGACTATTCTGTTACTTTATTTGATAGTTGTCCCATATTTAGTATTTTTTCCCCAAGGTTTAGGTGCGTAATATTCCCCCCATATTTTTTAGTATGTATCTCTTTTGCGACCAATTTGCGACTCCTCTTCGTTAATTACAAGGCTAAGAATCCATTTAGGGTTTCTTTATCTCTTTCTAATTTTCGACGAAGTGTCGAAAACCTCTCAATTCTCTCTTCTTCTCCTCTCGAATCTCTCTTCTTCTCCTCTCGAATCTCTCATCTTATCTTCTCAAATTTGGTCAAATCTATCCTAATCTCCTCTCAAATGGCTGGTGCTAGAAATCCTAAAGGTCGCAGAGGCAGATCCTTAGGAGGTGTTAAGGTTTACAATGGTTTGACTACAGGGGAACCCAGTTCTACCGCAGCTAATCGGCCCTCCAATGGTTTGACTACAGGGGAACCCAGTTCTGCGGCAGTTAATCGGGCCTCCAATGCTTCGACTTTACCAGAGGTCGAACGTCGTCTCACTCCTCTTAGTCTGTGACTAATTCAAATAGAATTGTGCCGTCTCAGTTCCCGCCGAGGACACAACCCTCGCCTCCTGCTTCTCAATCACCTCCTCTTGGTTTTCAACCACCGCGGGTTGGTTCTTAACCACCGCGGGTTGCTTCTCAACCACCGGCTCCTGTTCCTCCACTCATACCAGAACAACAGACCTAAATATGGAAGAGGATTACGACGAAGAAAACCCTAATCCTAATCAAGACCAATACTACCAAGAGATGTTAGATATTTTGCTAGCTCTTCCAGGCCGACAGCATCTACCACCTCTGTTTGTCGATCCCATCCCCGACGTTGAGACTCTATGGTAATTTCTCTTTGCTCTTAGTGTTAGGTTATGATTTTTTTGTTGTAGGTTGAGATAGATTGTTTTATTGTAGGTTGAGAATGATTGTCTTTAAGTTACATCCGCTTAGTGGTAGGTTGAGATTGATTGTTTTTGTTGATTAAGTTTTTGGTTGTGTTTGATTGTTTGTTTGAGACTGATTGTGTTTGATTGTTTGGTTGAGACTAATAACTTGTTTTTGTTTGATTAATTTTAGTGTACGACTGCTTCGTTTGATTAAGTTTAATGTAGGACTACTTTAATTGATTAAGTTTTCTTTACTTTGTTTGTTTAGTTGTCTTTAAGTTACATCGCTTAGTGTTACAATGTTTTTATAGAGACTAATACTTTGTTTTTGTTTTGTGACAGGTTTAACAGGCACAAAGGAAAAATTTCTCGGGTGATTGCGGTAATGCTGATGGTCCTTACTACAGTTGGAAGGTTAGTCCTACACCCATTCTAGAGAGATATTTTAACACATTTGTGGTAATGTCTTATAGCTTTCAAAGTTTTATTATCTCTCATAACTCATTTGTAATATGTAGCGGAAGTTCTATTGGAATACTGGGATAACTGAGCTTGTTAAAGAGAAGTTCTTAAAGATAGCCAAGAAACGAATGAAAGGCATTGTTGGTCAAGCTAAAAACAGTGGTAAACAACCTATTTGGATTCGTGGAGAACTGTGGGCTGAGATGTGTGCTCATTGGAACAAACCTGATGTAATGGAGAGGAGTTCAAATGCTTCACAGTGCAGAAACTCCGATCGTGGTGGTCTTGGAGTCCACAAACACCTTGCCGGTCAGAAATCATATGAGCAAATTCATCAAGAAATGGTAATTTAACATTTCTTCCATGATTTTAACACCCTAAACACCTTGCTTCCATGGTTTTAACATTTTACTATTTCTTTGTAGGAGGAAGAAGTGGGCCGTCCGGTATCATTTGGCGAAGTGTTCATGAAGACACATACTCGAGCTGACGGATCATTTGTTGATCAAAAAGCTAAACAAGTAGCTGAGACTTATGAGAAAACATTAGAGGAGAAACTGTATGAAGTGGACGATGATGGTCCAGAAAATTCAGGGAATTCTTCTGAACGTTCAAGTTATCGTACTCTTTGTGATGTGAGCCAAATTAGGGGTGAGTCGATAGCTGGTCTAAAGGACCTCTTTAACTAACTCGGATAGGATGGAGATGAATGATGGATCGAAATTCGCCACACAAAGTTGCGGAATGACTTTGTGATAAGAACACAAATCAATATCTTAGTGAATCGCACACAAAGATAAAGATTCAACTTGTTTTCTAAAGGAATCACACACAATAGAAATGACAACTAAAACAAAAGTCTAAGCTTCAAAGTGAGAAAACTCTCTCTTTTATTTTTCCAAAAATATTATATATTTACAATGAAGGGAAACATGAGTTTATATAGGCTCAATTTACAAATCAATAACATAAATATAAAATAAATCAAATTAATTACAGAAATAAATCAAGAATAAATTTGAGAGATTTTATCAATCATCACTGATGAAGATTGGTTCTTTGTATCTAGACACTTTCTTGATGTAGCCATGAATTGATTGTCTTCTAGAAACTTCATTATAATTTGATCTTGATTTTCCTTGAACCAATTCTTGATGAGTTGATATTTCTAGGATTGCATCACTCTCTCCTTCTTGAAATGGTTTTTTCCTCAAAACTAAAACCAAAGTTTGCATTTTTTTTTATATATATTGAAAAAGTAGAATGAAATTAAAACAAAGCAAAATTTTTGTTCTTTTTTCAAATAAAACTGAAATTCAGCAAATAAAAAGTTTTTTTTTGTACTATTTTTTAAACAATTTAAATAAAAAATGATTTTTTTTCTTTTTTTCAATTTAAACAGAAATGCAGCAAATCAAAACGAATTTTTTTTGTATAATTTTTTTAAAACGAAGTAAATAAAAAAAAAATTCAAGTAAAGCTAAAATGAAACAATAAGAGATATGAGCTTTTAGCTCTGATACCAAAATGATGTGAGCCAAAATAGGGGTGAGTCGATAGCTGGTCTAAAGGACCTCTCTAACTAACTCGGATAGGATGGAGATGAATGATGGATCGAAGTTCGCCGCACAAAGTTGCGGAATGACTTTGTGATAAGAACACAAATCAATATCTTAGTGAATCACACACAAAGATAAAGATTCAACTTGTTTTCTAAAGGAATCACACACAATAGAAATGACAAGTAAAACAAAAGCCTAAGCTTCAAAGTGAGAAAACTCTCTCTTTTATTTTTCCAAAAATATTATATATTTACAATGAAGGGAAACATGAGCTTATATAGGCTCAATTTACAAATCAATAACATAAATACAAAATAAATCAAATTAATTACATAAATAAATCAACAATAAATTTGAGAGATTTTATCAACCATCATTGATGAAGATTGGTTCTTTGTATCTAGACACTTTCTTGATGTAGCCATGAATTGATTGTCTTCTAGAAACTTCATTATAATTTGATCTTGATTTTCCTTGAACCAATTCTTGATGAGTTGATATTTCTAGGATTGCATCACTCTCTCCTTCTTGAAATGGTTTTTCCCTCAAAACTAAAACCAAAGTTTGCATTTTTTTTTTTTATATATTGAAAAAGTAGAATGAAATGAAAACAAAGCAAAATTTTTGTTCTTTTTTCAAATAAAACTGAAATTCAGCAAATAAAAAGTTTTTTTTTGTACTATTTTTTAAACGATTTAAATAAAAAAAATGATTTTTTTTCTTTTTTTCAATTTAAACAGAAATGCAGCAAATCAAAACGAATTTTTTTTGTATAATTTTTTTAAAACGAAGTAAATAAAAAAAAAATTCAAGTAAAGCTAAAATGAAACAATAAGAGATATGAGCTTTTAGCTCTGATACCAAAATGATGTGAGCCAAAATAGGGGTGAGTCGATAGCTGGTCTAAAGGACCTCTCTAACTAACTCGGATAGGATGGAGATGAATGATGGATCGAAGTTCGCCGCACAAAGTTGCGGAATGACTTTGTGATAAGAACACAAATCAATATCTTAGTGAATCACACACAAAGATAAAGATTCAACTTGTTTTCTAAAGGAATCACACACAATAGAAATGACAAGTAAAACAAAAGCCTAAGCTTCAAAGTGAGAAAACTCTCTCTTTTATTTTTCCAAAAATATTATATATTTACAATGAAGGGAAACATGAGCTTATATAGGCTCAATTTACAAATCTATAACATAAATACAAAATAAATCAAATTAATTACATAAATAAATCAACAATAAATTTGAGAGATTTTATCAACCATCATTGATGAAGATTGGTTCTTTGTATCTAGACACTTTCTTGATGTAGCCATGAATTGATTGTCTTCTAGAAACTTCTTTATAATTTGATCTTGATTTTCCTTGAACCAATTCTTGATGAGTTGATATTTCTAGGATTGCATCACTCAGCATTGAGGAAAAGAATGAAATCTTTCTTAAGGTACTCTCAGCATTGCTTTCTTAATCCACATTTTGGTTTTCATAATCTGCATGGTTTCTTTATTTGCTGAGCATTTTGATTGTTTGGTTGAGACTAATAACTTGTTTTTGTTTGATTAAGTTTAGTGTAGGACTGCTTTGTTTGATTAAGTTTAGTGTAGGACTGCTTTAATTTATCAAGTTTTCTTTACTTTGTTTGTTTAGTTGTCTTTAAGTTACATCCGCTTAGTGTTACAATGTTTTTATAGAGACTAATGCTCTGTTTTTGTTTTGTGACAGGTTTAACAGGCACAAAGGAAAAATTTCTCGGGTGATTGCGGTAATGCCAATGGTCCTTACTACAGTTGGAAGGTTACTCCTACACCCATTCAAGAGAGATATTTTAAGACATTTGCGGTAATGTCTTATAGCTTTCAAAGTTTTATTATCTCTCATAACTCATTTGTAATATGTAGCGGAAGTTCTATTGGAATACTGGGATAATTGAGCTTGTTAAAGAGAGGTTCTTAAAGATAGCCAAGAAACGAATGAAAGGCATTGTTAGTCAAGCTAAAAACAGTGGTAAACAACCTATTTGGATTCGTGGAGAACTGTGGGCTGAGATGTGTGCTCATTGGAACAAACCTGATGTAATGGAGAGGAGTTCAAATGCTTCACAGTGCAGAAACTCCGATCGTGGTGGTCTTGGAGTCCACAAACACCTTGCCGGTCAGAAATCATATGAGCAAATTCATCAAGAAATGGTAATTTAACATTGCTTCCATGATTTTAACACCCTAAACACCTTGCTTCCATGGTTTTAACATTTTACTATTTCTTTGTAGGAGGAAGAATTGGGCTGTCCGGTATCATTTGGCGAAGTGTTCATGAAGACACATACTCGAGCTTACGGATCATTTGTTGATCAAAAAGCTAAATAAGTAGCTGAGACTTATAAGAAAACATTAGAGGAGAAACTGTATGAAGTGGACGATGATGGTCTAGAAAATTCAGGGAATTCTTCTGAACGTTCAACTCATCGTACTCTCAGCATTGAGGAAAAGAATGAAATCTTTCTTAAGGTACTCTCAGCATTGCTTTTTTAATCCACATTTTGGTTTTCATAATCCGCATGGTTTCTTTATTTGTTGAGCATTTTGGTTTCTTAATACTTGTTTCTAGCCTTGACTAATGAAATCCTTTTGTTTTTCTTTGTTTTAGTGTACTCAAACAGATGAGAAGGAAAACTTTTTTGGTCTTAGATCTCTTGTTGAGACACTTAAGAAAGGGAAAAGGAAATAAAGCTATGCAAAATCTTCTCCATCAACACCAACACTTCTCGAGCTTCAAGAACAACTTCGCAACAAGATAGCTCATCTAGATGCTGAGAATGCCCGACGTGATAAGGAGCATCAAGAATCTCAAATGAAGACCGACGAGCTTCTCATCTACATGAAAGAGAAAGATCCAGGATTTGAGACTTTTATTGCTACCAGCAACAACACCAACAATGAAGACATCATACCACCAGCCACCGTGTCAGGTACTCACCATCCGCCGCGTTAGACACAACACCAGCCAGGACATCCTCTTTCTCCACTTACTCAAGTTCTAAACATTATATTTTCTTTCCTAAAAAAACATGAATTGCCTGTTTGATTTTATTATTTTTTTGCTTTAGGATGATCTTTTTGGATAATGAATGATTATGATACAATCATTATGCTAATATTTTTGTTTAATGAATAATTATGATATCTTTCTTAATGAATTGGTTTTCAATTTTAATTTATTGGGATTCTTTCCAAATTTGATAGATAAAACAGGTTTATCATATGCTAAAATGTCACCAAATTGCAACCAAATTTATTTATCTAAAACTATCAGATTAGTGGCAAAAAGGTCACTAATATACGAGGACTACTTTACGACGACAGATAAGGAGTCTTAAACTTCTAACTATGTTTACGACCGAAGCTTCCTAATATAAAGAGTCTGTAAAGCGTTGCTTACTGGCGACTATATAACGGCGTCATAACCCAGTCATAATTTTGCGACCATTTTGAGACACCAAAATTTTGCGACCATTTTTTAGGGACTATCTCAAATAGTCGTTTAGTAGTCGCAAAGTAGGTGTTTGCGACTGTTTAGCGACTAATATTGGAGTCGCTAAACACATATTTTCTTGTAGTGACACACGTTAAAACCCATGATGCTTTATGATGTAAACAGTTTTTTCGAATAAAATTTACATTTTATTCAAAAAAAAAAAAAAAGTTGTTCATATACTAAATTTTGGAAGCAGAACTAACTAAACAAACTAAATGAATGCAATGAGCACTTAATAAGCATATACGAAAGAAATGAAATAAACGGACTACAGAAGCCAGAGGGATGTTAACAACAATCTGAAATTTGAATTAAAAGTATACCAAGATTACAATTTATTAGATCTATCTTTTGGATATAATGATCATTCGGATCTCTCAAATGAACCTATATAAATAACAAATTTTATTTTACTAATAAAAAACGTGCGAAAGCAAATGAAGGCGTTTCCCAGAGTTGGCTGTTTTGATTCTTAATATTTGTGAGAGTTTTAACATTCGTAAGACGTGAATATTACATGCGTACGAATCTGATGAATGGCTTATAAGATCCTTTTACATGATCTAAAGTATTATACAGTACCCGTGTGATGCTATGTCTTGTTCATCTTCAAAAAGGCATGAGATGAACCTCCTATAGTATATAGTGCCAATCAATAAGTACATTAAGAGTCATATATAAACGATCAATATTGTCTTGATTACCTTCTCCTTATGAACATCCTTCGCTACGGTAATGTGACTCATGATCTAAAGTAATGTGACTCATGTCTTGATTACCTTCTCCTTATAAATCTGGTCATGTATATAAGGTTAAGAGATTCTCTCAGACAAACATAAGAAACACTAAGTTTTTTCGTTTTTTCATAATCATATTATATACATAGGTTAATAGAAAGCTGCTAATCAAGATCCATATACAAAGGAAGAAACAAACTCTCCAATACAACTGCCCGTTTTATCATATTCATATATATACAAACTATATAGTGCTATAACATAACAACATAATATATAAACATGCATGTAATATGTATATGTAAAAATTAACATTTTAATTTGAACAAGATGCGGTACACTTGGTCGTACAGTCAAATGAACATCCTCCGCTACGGCTGGTGCTTTTATAACCATCCTTGTTAACGTTGGTTGATTTGTAGCACTGCTCGGGACACGTCAGCTTCTTACCGCTACAAGGTCCTTGCGCCGAGCAGGTATGTGTCGGGTTCATCACATCTCCAGAAGCAAATCCTCCTCCAGAACCACCAGAGGTCCCCGAAAATCCAGAAAACCCATGAAACCCAGATTTGGATCCAAACATCTGACTGAATCCACCATCCCAAAGTTGACGACTAGCTTGAGATGCTGAGACGAAGATGATTATTAGAAGAAAAGGTAAAAGAATGGATTTTGTAAACATTTTGTTCTTGTTGTTGTTGTGCGTGTAGATTGGTTGTTGTGTGGTAAGGGTAATGTTTCGATATATGCATATATATAATATATTGTGACTAGAATTTATGGCCAGTGATTTTCTTAAAGCTATTTAAATAAAGAGACAATGAGAAAATTTAGGCAGACTACAATTATTTGGGAAAGCTGTCTAATTTTAGATTAATTATAGAGGGTAAACTGTGTAAACTTTCTTGTAAGCATGTACTTAAAATCATGCATAGCGGACCCAACATTATTTTTTACCCATTTCAAGCATAACAATTTTTTTTTTATATATAGGCTAAATGTATTTTTCTCATAACAATAAGGAAAAAATTCTCATAAATGTATTTTTTTTTTAGCAAATGAAACTTTAAGAAGGAATTGTCTTACACTCCAGTAGAGGAGAAAATGGAAATAGCCACAAAGGCTGACTTAGCTAAGGAGTCTCGCTAAAAATGGAAATGTTCCAATCATTTATCATTTGATCAATAAATAAATTGACTAAACGAGAGAAAAAAAAATGAGGAAACAGATGTAGAAAAAGTATTGGACGCAAGATGTCGACACTGAAAAGTATCCTTCTCTAAAACAATAGTTGCATAAACTCTTGTAATCTTCCAAGATATGCATATTGTTCAACTTCAATCTCTATAGACTTAAATTTATTTAAGCAATGTAGTTAACGTTTAACTCTACTATCACGTGACATATTAAAAAATATTTTATTATATTTTAATTA
This sequence comes from Camelina sativa, assembly GCF_000633955.1. Taxonomy (NCBI): domain Eukaryota; kingdom Viridiplantae; phylum Streptophyta; class Magnoliopsida; order Brassicales; family Brassicaceae; genus Camelina; species Camelina sativa. Next base: position 24,846,732 of record NC_025703.1, on the reverse strand, counting down.
ATTTAATAATTAACAAAACAAAAATTTATATTAGTTAATAAAATAATAAAACAATATTTTTTGAAATTATTTAATAAAATTATTTAACATATTCAATTTATTGTTTCAGAAATTTTAAGAAACAATAATAAATTATTTAGAACAATTATAAAACTTAATTTTATTTATAAAATTAAGATTAAATATTTACATATCTAAATTATTTAATAATGACATGTATATTTTAAAACTAAGATACAACATTACACTACAAGAAACACTCTTTAAGTCAGTTCTTTAACTGACGTTAAATGTTAGAATGGAACGGGTATTAATATCATTTGCTTTATCGACGCTAACATTTATTTTATTTTCTAAAAGTTTTCAATTTGTGAATGGATTAGTTTCCAGAAAACGAAAAAGCCCAAACAAACCCAACATGAAACAACAAAATAAAAATAAAAATGTTGATGTCTTCAAATTAATCTACTGTAAAACCTATATAAATTAATAAGGTCGGGACCATAATATTTTATCAATTTATGAAGAGTTTTTCTCATTTTTATATTAAAAATTTTCTATTACAAAATAAGATTTTTTGTTATCATTCACATTTTTAAAGAATTTTCTTAATTTATAATCTTGATTATCGTAATAGGATGATTGTCCATTGTTTAATAGATTATCTAGGTAAAAATGAGAAATGTTAGAAGTTTAGAGTTTATAAAAAATTGTTACAACTATCCTTGGTAATGATGAAGTCGCAGAAAATATTGTGGTACCTTAAAATTACTAAAGAAGCAATTATCGCATCTATGACTCTTTACAATTTATAGATGAGATTTAAAATACAGCAATGAAAAAATTAGAGATGAGCTCCAACCAAAATGCAAATTCAAGAGTAGACAAACAACAATAAAATCATATTTCGCTAGATTTTTTTAGATATATATATATATATATATATTAGTTTTTATGATTATTAATTTATGATATTGACGGACCATATTCTTACATGGAATTTCTAAATAAATTATTATTTTATTATTTTATTGAAATGTGTTATTTTTTATCCCGATCTAACTTGGGACTTGAAATAATTTATTAATTTATATCTGAGTATTAATTTAAAGAGTATTGATTTATAGACGTTTTACACTATATCGTCCTAGCTTTTTAATTAATTAAATTCTTAGGTTTAATTAAATTTTCTTCTTCTTCAAAGCTTCTTCTCGATTCTCAACCCAGAAAACACAGAGCAATCAAAATCAAAATCATGGGGTTTTTCGTTTTTGTGCATTTCTAACTGGATTAAAATCACTAATCAGTCTCAAGTCTCAACGAATCCCAAATCCTTCACCGATTTCATCAATTTCAATTTGAAAATTTTTCTGCAACTCCATAAGAGGTTCGTAAGGTTTGAATTTCTTAAATTTTGTTGTGTTATTGACGAAATATGCCGACTCTAACAATGATTATGAATTTTGGTTGAAGGGTTCCTGAAGATATTTAGGATCAATTTTTCAGCTCTGGTGAATCTCATATTTTAGAGAAAAATGAAATTTAAGGTACCATTCACTAGTCTACATCTAGATTGAGTGTTGAGCTTTGCTTTTGTACGATTTAACTGCTATTTCGTTTCTTATATGTTCCCGTTTGATACTTGTGTTCAACAGAAAGTGAAAAAATGTGAGAAATATGAGCTCAAAGGAACCAAAATGTTATTTTCTCATGTTCTTGTTTTGCTTGACTTGCTTCTTGCTTCAGTAGGATGTGATAGATATAGATCGATATGTGCACCTCCATTTTGGTCAATGGCTTAAGCAAAAAGTAGAAAAGGATGACCTTGCACCGGATCCATCTAGTAAGGTTTTAAAGTTCTCAGCATATAACATCAATGGATTCAAGTTTAAAACTATAGAAAGGGATCAAGACCTAACAACTCAGAATAGTGGAATTTTTGTCTCAGCTGAAACCATTAGTTATGCAAGTTCACGTGATCTTAATCCTAGAGCCGGAGATGTTTCCATACTATGGGAAATTAACTGAAATTCTGGAATTGAACTACTATGACTCGTTTAGAGTTGTGTTATTCAAATGTAAATGGGTTGATACTCGTGATGCTCGAGGGTATAAGAAGGATGATTTTGGTCACACTATGGTAAATTTCTCTCGTCTAAGTCACACTGGAAATGGTGAAGAAGATGAGCCTTATGTGCTGGCTTCTCAGGCAAGATTGGTTTACTATGTGGAAGATCCACAAGAAAAAGAATGGAGTGTCCAACCAAGAGACTTGTATGATATGGGTGATCCTACTATTTCAGATGAAATTCCTCCTGAGGTTATCATTGAAGATCCTCATCCTCATGTTCAAAGTTCAATGATTATATCTGATAATATTTCTAATATTAGATTAGTGAGGCAAATAGAAGATCTTGAAAATTCTCAGATTCCATGTGATTAACTTTTTCAGGTCCAGATCATATTTACCTTTTTAAAACTTAATTCTTGCATAAACTTTGTTTGTTTGTTGTCTGACATTGGTATGTGCAGTCGAGATGGTTATATTAAAAGTTTCTTATTCACTCTGAGTTGTAAAGCATTATGTGATTGAAGCTGATGACTCTGGTGAGTTTGATGCTGTCAACCACAAGAAGAATCTTGATATATACCAGGTTAGTTTCCATATCTTGTTAGGATATATGACGAAAGCTTAGAATTTTTTTCTGGCGAATTATAGAATCTCTCTGTGTTTTTGATCAGTTTAAAACAAGGAAATTTCATGGTGGGAACTCCTAAAGCTATACACGAGCAAGGAGGATTTGAGTTCTTCATCAAAATTAATTAGGACCACGCCAAAGCTCGAGCCGCTTTTTTTCTTCTGTTTTTTTTTCTTTTTTTTTCTTCTTTTTTTTCTTTTCTTCTTTTTTCTTTTGTAATCTATGCTTAACTGCAGGCATTGGCTTTGCAAAGAAGATCCAAGAGTGAGCAAGGGTCTTCTTCTACCGACAGTGGTGGCGTGGTTCTCTCTCTTCGGTGTGGTTATGGCTCCGGTAAACAGAGAAGAAGATCCGGTGTAAAGGCCCCTGGTTTGAGGACGCCGGTGGGTTATCGCCGGAGCTTCTCGGCTCCTCCGTTTCAACGGCTCGCTGTGACTACAGCGGAAGCCGAAGGGTGAGTGGTGGGGAGTGCTGTTTCGTCGAGGTGGTTAATGGCTCGATCCATTTGGATCTTGTTGGCTGCCGCGGATTCTGGTTGCAGTTGGTCTGGGTGAGCCCTCAGCCTCTGTAATTGCCGCGAATTGTGTGTCCACCGGACCGGTTTGAAGTTTTCCTTGCTCGAGGGAGATCGAAGCCGTTGGTGGTTAAAGGAGGGGATAGATCTGAGTTTTGGCGGTTTGCTAGGTCAGAAACTGCCAACATCGATGTCGGTTGTCGGAAGTTGTGCACACCGGGAGGGTTGTAGCGGGTCAGGTGGCCCGCCGGATCAAGATTAAGACAGAAACTAGATTCTTCTGTCGGTGGTCTGGATCCTGTTGTTGCTGCCGCAAAGCCGTGGCCCTTGAATCCACCGGGATTGGTGCGCTGACTCTCTGTTCCCGGTGATCAACAGGATCCGATCCTCTTGCGGCGGCTGCTCTATTTTGTTTTCTGTAAATCCTAATTTTGTACTGGATCCGAATTGTAACAGGCCAAGGCCCAGCCCATTTGGGAGTTCTAATATAAGAAAAAAATAATAATAAATAAATAAATAAAAAGAAAAAGAAAAAAAAAAAGCTCGAGCCGCAGGCCTTCACAAAACACTGTTTATATAGAGGACGTTCATGGAAACAGAGTAAACCATATCCTCCATATTCCTACGATTTTGTATTTTTGTAAGGGGAAAACGTCAACTATTTGATATTTACTAAAAAAAAATATGAATTTTTTTCATTACCAGAAAAATAAACAGATTATTTTTTAGTTAATAAAAAATATACGAACTACTATTTTTTTACAATTTATCTTCGTCTCTGTTACGACCGTTAACGGCATTGTGACAACGTTACTATTTTTAAAACAAACTCCAGAAAAAAACACAAACTATTTATTGTTGCCAGAAAAATACATGAACTTTTTTTCTTTGCCTAAAAAATACGTAATATTCCATTTCTTATTTTTCCATTAACAATGTTAAAAATCATAACACATAATTTTATTTGTTCTCTTGAACTTCATACAAGTTTTCACTACTATTTAGGATAACTAATTCAAGAACAAAAATACAAAACTAGATTAATCGATTTCCAAATTTCTCAATTAGTGTTGTTTTTGGATTTATACCGACTTTACAAATTTTGAAACTTCATAAACACTTAAACTCTAAAATTTCATGAGATCTCCACCTTTGTAGACCTTTTATGAGATTTTGAAATGTTCATCTCCTTAGTTTAGTATCTTTTATGATGCTTATAGCCAGTGTAAATCATCAACTGGCCTGGTGTAGGTAAACTTGATCGAGATCATAGATTAAAGTCATTTCATGGGACATCAACTCCTGCAACCTAACCTGATTCACCATTTTTTTATGCAAAAACAATACTAATTGAGAAATTTGGAAATCGATTAATCTAATTATATTTTTGTTCTTAAATTTAATTATCCTAAATAGTAGTGAAAACTTGTATGAAGTTCTAGAGAGCAGAGAAAATTATGAGTTATGATCTCTAACATTGTTAATAGAAAATTATGTATGTTTCAGGTAAATAAAAAAAAGTTCATGAATTTTTTTGGCAAAATTAAATACTTTGTGTTTTTTTCTGGAATGTTTTTCAAAAATAGTAACACCGTTATAATGTCGTTAACGGTCGTAACGGAGACGAGGAAAAAATGAAAAAAAATAATAGTTTATGTATTTTTTATTAACTAAAAAAATAATCTGTGTATTTTTCTGGCAACAAAAAAAGTTCATGTTTTTTTCTGGCAAATATTAAATAGTTGATGTTTTTTTTAGGAATTTTTTGTAAAGTTAGACGTTATGTTTTGACTCTTATTAAATAATATATATTTTTTTAATTATATTTGATGTTAAGAGCATTGTCATTTTGTATTTTTTTAGTTTATTTAGTTTAACGAGAAAAACAAAAGATAATTTACAAATAAATCAGAACAGATTGCGTCAGTTTAGCAAACCAGGTTTTTTTTTTAAAAGTGACGTAAATTAAAACATCGGTTAACTAAATGACGCAAATAACTGACGCCAAATTGTTAGAGTCATTTTGTAAATGACGTTAAAACCCTTGTTTTGTTTTATTGTAGTGTTACTTATATTTTAAAAATATTTCTATATACTTATTTAATCAATATCGTTGGAACTTTAACTAGCTTTTATGTGCTATATTACGAAAAATACTTGCATTTTAATTAATCTAATAATTAACAAAATAAAAGTTTATATTTGTTTACAAAATAATAAAACAATATTTTTGAAATTGTTAACATATTTTATTTATTATTTCAGAAATCTTAGGAAACAATAACAAACTATTTAATAAGCTAAAACTTATTTTATACACAATATTCACTATAGAAACAGTACTAAGAGTATAATATCGACTATATACATATACATAATCTAATTGTAATTTTTACATATAAAGTTAATATATACTAATATATTCTACCAATAACTGCAATGCTGTAAAATTAACACCAATCACTATTGTAAATTTGGTATATTAAGATCTCTAAACATGATCACATCAGTTTGCAATACCAGATCATATGTCAATATATGTTATGTTAGTTTTCTTTAAAGATTTTACCGAATTTATAATTAACGCATTTGATATTGCATCCAAACCAAAATAGTAGTACCGACTACGGGTCGAAATCCGAATATGAACTTAAGTAAATTAAATATATAATTTTATAAAATATATAGAATAAATAATTTTTTACTATAATTTTATAACAAATAAATCTAAATTTACGTAGACATTTCCTCACACTTACGGGTCACTATCTAGTATGTCATTTCTAAGTCTACCTTCAACCTTTGTATCCTGAAAAATTATACCTATTCCATTTTGATATGTCTTATTTACATAAGACCGTTGCAGAATAAACAATACTTATTCAAATTAAACTCATGATTGGAAAAAAAACAAAAACTTAACGTATATCTAAATTGTGCAAAAGAATAGGCTTCATATAATTTTAGTGTATAAGACACATACTTTTTAAAATATTCACTATCTTATATGTCTCGATTGATTAAGCTTAGTATTTTCTTTTCAAATGATGAAGAAGAAGAATGTTCAAATCATGGATCTCTTCTAAATTAAAAGCGGAAAAAGGTCAGTTTTCAACACACCTCGTTACTTGTCCAAATTTGTTCATTTTCAGTGTACATTCTTAAGTTATTTGAAAATATTGATTAATGGATAATCTTAAAAGAGCATACTAGATTATGTGTTCTTATCAAAAAAAATGATTCTTGAATAGTTGATAAAGATATGAATCTAAGTTGCTAACTCAAATCGAAAATTAAACAACTCAAATGAGATCATATATGTTATCAAACATGCATAAGTTTGTGAAAACCTCCATGTATTTATCACACAAGACAAAGGTGCCACAAATTTTTCATATATACAGATTAGTAAACATAGATTCTCAAAGTAATGGTTGATAAAATATCAAACCAAAGATAGTCATCAAATGGTTACAATTTTTTTCAAATTTAAATGAATTATATTACACCAAATATATTTATAATAGGAAATGGACATCACACATAATACTAATATGTTTCTCACCGGTTTTAATGCTCACTTAGTTATACTTCTACATTGACTCATCACTGTAATTATTATATGTAATCTTTATGTTCTAATTCATTTTAATGTAATGGTAGAAATGTGTATATCATAAATGACTTGACAAACAAAAATATTTATTTATTTCTTTTATTTTAGGTACTATAAGACGGAAAAAACCTTAAATAATTCGAAAAAACAAATTAAATACTGCTAAAAAGAGTAATTTAAGCTAGAAACTAAAACAAAAACTTAAGAGGTTGCAAATCCATGAATATCATCCGATTACTAATCTCAGGTCGGATGATATTCATGGATTTGCAACCGATTTGCTTGATTAAATGGGCTTCTTTAATAATCAATAGGCCCAATATTTCTTAACACTATTAAAGTCACGTGGACTGTCACGTGATAAGCATCTTCTTCATAGTAATAATGGTAAAAAAAAAAAAACCTAATCTGCAAGATCTACAGAAAAAAAATTTGAAATCCTCAGAACTGCAGAAAAAAAAACAACAACCATGGCGAATCCAATTCAAGAGGTACCATTTCGAAAATGCAATTTTGATTCTATCTTCTTCAATGGATATAAGTTATCTCGATTTGATTTGTAANTTTTTTTTTTTTTTTTTTTTTTTTTTTTTTTTTTTTTTTTTTTTTTTTTTTTTTTAATTCCATGGCAGATTCTGGAGAAGCAAGTTCTAACGGTGGCGAAAGCCATGGAAGATAAGATAGACGACGAGATCGCGTCTTTAGAGAAGCTTGACGAAGACGATCTAGAGGTTCTGAGGGAGAGAAGGTTAAAGCAGATGAAGAAGATGGCCGAGAAAAAGAAACGTTGGATGAGTCTTGGACATGGCGAATACTCTGAGATCCATTCCGAGAAAGACTTCTTCACCGTCGTTAAAGCTAGCGAACGCGTCGTATGCCACTTCTACCGCGAGAATTGGCCCTGTAAAGTATGCGCATTCGTTTCCTCTCGTTTCAGTTGCCGTATGTATGATCTTTGATTAGAGATGTTAGGAATCCAAATATGGTGCTTCTTGTTCATAGCCACTTGACCTGTTTTGGTATAAAGATTCAAGTTTGTGAATCTGTCTGCATTGCTTCATTCTTCTTCCTTGTGGTCTTCTTAGTGTCTATGAAGATGATCTTGTCGTGTGTGTTTTGGATAATTGATGTTTATAAATGGTATATTGGTTTTTAGCATAGCCACTAGACATGTTTTGACATAAGACTCAAGTTTGTATCTACTTGCATTGGTGTTTAGAAAGCTTACAATACTAATTGTGTATTGATTGTGTCGTGTTATTTATTTTTTTAGATGATTAATGTTTATAGAGGGAGATGTTTGTGTAGGTGATGGATAAGCATATGAGTATATTGGCAAAGCAACACATTGAGACGCGTTTCGTGAAGATACAAGCTGAGAAAAGTCCATTCTTGGCTGAGAGGCTCAAGATTGTTGTTCTTCCTACTCTTGCCTTGATTAAGAACACTAAAGTGGATGATTATGTGGTATTGATTATGATAATTGCTTAAACACGAATGTTTTCTTAGGATACGATTTAATGGATGATCAATGTTGTTGTTGTTGTTGTTGATAGGTTGGGTTCAATGAGCTGGGAGGGAAAGATGATTTCAGCACAGAGGATTTGGAAGAGAGAATAGCCAGAGCGCAAGTGATCCATTACGAGGGAGAGTCATCTCATAAACCAAAGTCTACTACACAAGTCAGAAGGAACGTAAGGCAGAGTGCTCGTTCTGATTCTGACTCGGAGTAAATCCCTTAAGTTTTCAAACACTCTTTATCTTTCAGCATTTTCTTTGTGAGTCGTCTGTATGTGTGAAATTAGTTGTTGTGATGTGTAATACAAAGTAGGAGATGATGTCAAATGGATTTTGATCTTTTTAATTTTGGTCATTCGAAAGAACTTGTTGAAAAACTTTGCCATTCAAGTACCTGCCACCATCAAGTCATAGGCAAAAAAAGCTTAGAATCAGAACCAAATTGTCAGACCAAAGCATTCACAACGTCAAAGTGTCCATATATGAACAGAAACGAGAATGATAAAATTAGCACTTACAGCGAATTTGAAGTCAGGGTTTGACAAGTTTATTGTGAGGTTTCTCATCAACAATTAACTATGGCCATTTCTTCAGTATCCGTTCCAGTAACAACCTCTTTAGGAACATGTGGATCAAGATTCCACAGATCTTCGACAAACAGTTTTGCCTCATCTTTCCCTTTTAGCTTGCAGTATCCATAGACAATACAGTTGTAGGTGTTCTGGTTTGGTCTACAACTATGCTTGATCATGTACCTAACGGAAATGATGATCCAAATCGACCATCTCTGGACTGCAACGTCAATTTGAACCAAAATAATGTGTTACATACACTATTCATCCAGTTTTTTACAAGTCCATTTTTACTATTTTCTAATAGCCATTATAACCAATTTCAATATCTATCTTTCTTCTTTTATTTACTTTTTAAAAATACCATATTTTTGGCATTTTTTCCTATGTATATATAATGAGTATTTTTCTCAGGGACTTTTATTATCATTATATTCTATATTCAACGGCTTTTGCAACCAAAAAAAAAAAAATCTTAATGTGTTTATCAATCAATACACGAAAACTAAGAACAGCCAAGAGATTATGTCACAGGCTGCGTAGTTTCTTCCTTGAATCAAGGTTTCATTGCATGTGATGAGCTGACAATTGTTTAGAGGTCTCAATATTTATATTAATATTTGTCCTAATCCATTGGAGAAATTATATAACAGACCAATCAACTTAATTTACTGCACATACCTCATCTCCCGTGATGCCTTTTCATTTACAAACAAAAAAATCTTCACAATCAAATTACCAAAAGTCACTTTTCATCACTAGTCAACTTTAGATCTCATACTTCGTTGCAAACTTAGATCTTGAGAGGGATGTAATTATGTAAGATATATAGATCAAATCACATGAGAGTTCTTCTTCTTAGTCCCCCTTGTTCAAGTAGTTGCTGCGAAGTGGTAACATGTATTTGAGTTGGCAAAGATAAGATAATGATTAACATGAATTTAAACTTGACACTGAAATTGGTTTAGATTTTAACAGGTCGAAAATCTTAGATTTTGCTTTTGGTTCAGAAAACTATATTAGTGAGAAAATACAATTTTTTAATTGTAACTAACAATAATTTTTCATCAAAATTATGTTTTCAGTCCATTCAACTCTTTTTAATGCACATCTAAACTATATATATATAAGCCGCTATACAAGAAAAATATAATCTTACAAGAAATGAAAACACGAGTGAGTGTGTGAGCCTCACCCTAGCCTCATGTCAAATTGTCAAAATCTATGATTGGACATTACAGACTGTAACAAAGTCATTATCATAATTGTATTCATCAATATACTATAAAACTATATTGTATTGCATGTACCATACGTAACCATTAATTAAAACATGATATATCCTCTCTATAAATAGAAACAAAAACACAAGAAACACAACATTAACTTTCTAATTAAGCTATGAAGAACCAACGCAGCTTCTCCATTGCTGCTCTTCTTCTCATTCTCTTCTCTTCATCTGTCTCTGCTCAGCTTCAGACAAATTTTTACCGGAACTCATGTCCTAACGTCGAAACCATCGTCCGCAATGCCGTCCGCCAAAAGTTTCAACAGACTTTTGTAACGGCTCCAGCAACCCTCCGCCTTTTCTTCCATGACTGTTTCGTCCGTGTAAGATCTTTTTTTAATCAAACTACCAATAATCCTTTCTAAGACTCATTATCTTGAATATACATATATATATATATATATATATATATTGTTTGACTATTTAACGTTATATATATAGGGATGTGATGCTTCAATATTGCTGGCATCACCGTCGGAGAAGGATCACCCTGATGACGTGTCACTCGCCGGAGATGGATTCGACACCGTGGCGAAGGCGAAGCAGGCCGTTGATAGGGATCCTAACTGCCGTAACAAAGTCTCATGTGCTGACATTTTGGCTCTCGCCACTCGTGACGTCGTTGTTCTGGTATAAAATTATTTTTATTGTTTTATTTGACATCTTTTTCAAAATTCTATTAAGTACCATTTGTACGTGACTGTTTCGTTTAACTAGGTAAATTATAAAGTATGAAGTAAATCAAATATCATGATTATTTATAATTATACGCGAGTAGAAAAGAAAAAACCATATCCATCATGTTGGGCTCTTGGAAACCATTGAAAAATGTTATTTACACAAGTAGGTGAAATAAGAGGTCGCATTTATTATTCTGTGTTCACGTTATAAACATTTTTGTGATTGTTAATAAAAGATATTACAGTTTAAAAATAATACATTATTGGCAGACCGGAGGACCGAACTACCCGGTAGAGCTAGGGAGGAGAGACGGCAGACTATCGACAGTGGCTAGCGTTCAACACAGTCTACCTCAGCCTGGTTTCAATTTGAATCAGCTTAACACTATGTTCGCTCGTCACGGCCTATCCCAAACTGATATGATCGCACTCTCAGGTATTTAAACCAAAGCAAACCATATTATACCGATTTTAGTTCATATATTGGAACCAAATCTAACAGTTACTTAATTGTTATGATAAATACTAGGAGCGCATACTATCGGGTTCGCACATTGTGGAAAGTTTTCAAAAAGAATTTACAACTTCAGTCCGAAACAAACTATCGATCCGACTTTAAACATTCGTTACGCGTTACAATTGAGAAAAATGTGCCCCATCAAAAACGACCCGAGAATCGCGATTAACATGGATCCGACTTCTCCAAATACCTTTGACAATGCTTACTTCAAAAACCTCCAAAAAGGGATGGGTTTGTTCACGTCCGATCAAGTTTTGTTCTCTGATCAACGGTCTAGATCAACTGTCAATTCATTTGCTTCTAGTGAAGTAGCTTTTAGACAGGCTTTTGTTTCTGCTATAGCGAAGTTGGGTCGGGTTGGAGTTAAAACCGGTAACGCCGGTGAGATAAGACGTGATTGTTCACGTGTCAACTAGTGATTTGTTGTTTGTTATATTTTACGTTAAGAATTTTGCATTTTTTATTTAATATTTTTGTATTCCGGTGGTTCATTGACGGAGAAAAAAAAGTTCGACCACCTAATTTGGATGTTGGAACCCCATTTCTCAATGTTTGATAAAAATATTGATAATTCCATAATTTACATACCACACTTAAAAGTTGTGTAATATTGATAAGGATATCCACAATTTACATGCTATAACCCATAGTTTTTTTTTTTTGTCGGTCAAACCCCATACAATAGCTTATGGGATGTGACTTTTTTCGAGAGAGAGCCAATTAGGTACCGATGAACTTACATGGGAAAAACAAAACCCTCGCGTTCTTGCACAATTCACAAGCTTATCAGCCCGGATATTTTCATTCCGAGGAATATATCTAATACTAAAATCTAGAAAACCATCTCTAAAGAGTAAAATTTGTCAACTCGGAAGTAAAGGTAGGCCAATCCTCTTCAGATGTCGTCATTGCGATTAGATCCATGCAGTATGTGACAAACAAGGCTTTCTTCATATCCAAGGCCAGCAAGCACTCCATTGCCCAAGTAAGGGTATCCAGTTCTGCATGTAGTGGGGATAGGCTTCTACGCGATCTCTTGAGTCCTAAATGGATCAACTTATTCCCGGTAAATACAATCCAGCCGTGTCCACTTCGTTCGTCATGCGGATGCCATGAGCCATCTATAAAGCACACAAGAGAGTCTTGTGGAATAACTATAACCCATAGTGTTTATATAGACAAATTGATCAAACTTAAACCATAACCCATAGTGTTTTTAATAACCGGGTCGATAACTATCAGCCCTAACCTAAAGGGCTATACCATCAAAATATCAAATCCATTAGGTTAATTGGGATTGGCTCATATAATTTTTCTAAATCCATCAGTTGACCCCTATGACTCTTCTCTCCCTCTGCTTTGTGCAAGTAAAAAACAGTTTCACTTGGATTTTCAAGAAATTTAAAAATTGTCGTAATAATCACCAAATGGAAAGAAAAAAAATAGGCCCATAAGTTTTATGATAATAAGAGCTGCTTTGTTATTGCTTGAACTTGTTGTTTATTAGGCACTTGTCATCTTAATGAATCTTAAATAATTCCATCATGTTCCATTGTTTATATAGGTCCAACAACAGGCTTCATAAAATTAGTTCTTTTAGATTTTGACTACAGAAAACTACTTGAGGCAAACTCGGTGACCACACAAAGCAAAACTCAAACATATACACTTATAAAAGAAACAAGCTAGCATTTCAATAACATTTCATGTTCATCTGTAATATCTGAAGCTTACAAATGAACATGATCCCATCACAATAGATATCAATCAAAGTATGTGGTGTCAGTGAAGTGAAACATAGAACTCAGAAGGAGGTGGAATTTTCTCACCTGGATTTCTTGTCTAGGTAGAAACACCATGGGTTTGTATAATAAAAATCCACTTTATTTACCCCAATTCCAAATTGTTAAGAAAAACGATAGTTAAAATCTACTAAAATACACCAGTGGCTAAAAATCAAATCCGTTTTGTCTGTATGAGCTTGTGTGTGTGTTTCAAGTTTATTGCACGCGATGTACGTAAGATTTGACTAAGATTTTTGTTTTGATAAAAGATTTCGAATTAACAAAACTAAAAAAAAAAAAAAAGATGTGAAGGAGGACGAGACTCGTTGTTGCAATCCTAACCAAAAACGAGGAAATCTGGTCAAACTCTTCAGTCTCTCTATAATAAATAAAATCAATTAAAGGTTTTTTTGACTAAGTATGGAAAATAACATCATCCAGTCTTTGACATATTGAATCTAAACTAAATCAGGATTGATGTCTCACTTATAAATAGCATTCTAAAAACTGCGTTGATGACCTCTAGCATTTGTGTGGCTTTGTTTATATCAATCACCATAAGTTTCTTGAATACATTATTTTCAAAAATTTCTTAAGCACTTGTATAAACAGAATCGTCTTCCTGTTTTTACAGTTAAAAGATACTAATCATTTTTAAAATTCTTAAAAATTCAAATAAATTATTAACTAATCTGTTTTAATCATTCCTGTATTATGGTATACAAAGGATGTAAATGAGGGGACTTAGGGATACAACTTGTAATGTGCATGCACGTGGAGGCATTTGTGGGAATGCATCCAAATTAAGAATACAAACAATGTACTTAATTCAATCCACATGCATGATCCTCCCAGCCCCAATCCAAAACCATATCTTTGGGTCACCTTTTTAAACTATTTTTAATCAAATCAGCAAATCATACATAACATGCCCATTTACCATCACAGACTTTGTACAAAATTTCTGACAGAGTTGTACGATTTATCATCATTCAAACCGACAAAATAGTTCAATGTATCTTTTATTATATTATTGGTTATAAATGAATGTGCGGAATCAGATTTTCATGAGATTATATTTTATGATACTTAATTCGTTCGTTTGTTTAGAAGAATGTACGGAAATAGTTACTGTTGTCTTTTTAAAAAATTAGCTAGATTTTGAACTCTGAAAGAGGATCAAAGTGGTTTAGTAGGTGAAACTTTGATAGATAAGGATTTTTATTTACATTTGATTATGTCAGGTGTAATAAATCCCACTTATCTCACAGTGTGGCTAAACATTGAATTGGACAATATGTTCACAGTAATAGACAAAAACAATTTAGAGATATAGTAGTAAATAATTTACGAATACCATAAATATACATTATATTTTGAATTTTACAGTTTTTATCGATATATATAGGGGAATTTGAAATATTCTGTTTTAAATTTTGAGGATATTATATTAATTTTAGTGGTTCATGTTTATTTTTTTTAATGTAGTTCTGTGAGAATGGCTTTTTTGATTTCCAGAAATGTGATAGTTAACATGAGTACTGTACTTCCATCTGATTAACCGTCAAAACTCAAGTTTGTGAAATAATATTTATTATTACCAATAAACAGAGAAACGTTGAATTATATTTGTAAGTCAAATCATAATTTTTGATATGTAATAAAGAAAGGTTAAACCTTCTCCGCTTAACAGCATCTCCAATGGTTTTCTATTTTCTGCGCTTAATAGCATCTCCAATGGTCTTTTATTTTTGCCTTTATAAGAGAAACTCTACAATAGAATTGAGTTTTACTCCAACTCATCTCTATTCTCACCTCTAAAATAAATATTGCTATTTTTTCCTCTATTTATAGAGGACTTTTTTTTTTTTTTTTTTACAAAGGTTCCTCTATAAATAGAGAAAAAATAGTAATATCTATTTTAGAGGTGAGAATAGAGATGAATTGGAGTAAAATCCACCACTATTATAGAGGGAATAAATAAAAAAAAACCATTGGAGATGGTCAGATACGTTGAATCATAATAACAAAAAAAAACGAAAAGATAAATCAGAAACTGTGTAACAAAGCATATTAATTGGAAACTACTAACGTCTTAAGTCTTAACTTCCTTGTGAATGGTGAGCCGAAAAAGTGCAGTGTGGTATGAAGAAAATGTGATACTGTACGACTGTAATTACTATACACCCAAAAAAAAAGTGATTTATATGCGGTGTATGGTTGAAGTATACCATTCACAGTTTTTGTTATAATTTTTAAACTACACTTAAGCCACTTAAATTAGGAAGGTTCAAGTGCTATAACTATTCACAAATCACAATGTTAAAGAGATAAAATTCGTGTGCCATTGATTGTGATTCTCAACATAACGGTTACAAATCTTTGTCACGTTATTAATTCAAACAAAGTTTAATTTTGTGTTTTCAAAATTGCAAACAAAAAAGGAAGGATGTGGGTGGTGAAACCAATAATTTCAAAGTCATCACAAGTGCAGCCAAAGAGAATAATCAAAAGGAGAGTAATTGATGAGGGTGGTAAAATAGAGGTACAGGACAAAGATAGAACAAATGGGTAAAATCTCAAGGACACAAACACATGCACACATGCATACATATATACATGACATGCATTCGTATACTCATACAATGTGTGGATGTAATTGAGAGAGAAGGGCATGTGAAGACATTAATAGGAGGTGGGGTTTGAGTGTTGATGTCTTCATATTGTTGCAACGGAGCCACATGGTAATGAGGGAACTCAAGCCCCCTCTCTTTTAGGGTAGGTATGATTCATCCAAATTTAGAGCTCTTCCATGTGACTCCATGTGTTTTTTTCTTCCATCACCCATTTATTCACTTCTTCTTCTTTTTTTTTCCCCTCTCTTTAATATCAATCTTGCTCAACTAGCTTCCAAAGATCGTATACCGAATATTGTTAATGCTAATCTTAAACCGAGGGAATTGCACTATACATTTTTATGCTTTTGATTCTGGTTAACATTTTCTAATTAATTTCAGAAGTTTTATAAAAAGAGCTATATAAGTATTCTTTCTTATTAGATCAAAATTTGGATAAAGGATTTTTTTCTCTTAAAGATTTTCAACCGTCATGTAAAATATGCTGTGACAAGACAAAAACGTAGGATTTATTTTTTTCTTGTTAAAGAAAACATATATGCATGACACATATCAAATTTATCTCAAAATATTTATATTTATAAAGAAAAAAAAAAGAAACTCATGAGTTATATAACCCTCTTTCACTATTTTCTACATTTCTTTTTTACCATTTTTCATATACTTGTGTTGTGCCCACACACATATTAGCTCATTTATATCCAAAGAAATAACTTCATAAAGTGTGATCGATCGTGTGAAATATCACATTACTTCTTCACATCTACATTATCAAACCATCATCTCTCTCTCTCTCTCTCTCTCTCTCTCTCTCTCTCTCCTTGTGAGTTTCTTGCTATATATATAAGTATCTCCTTTGTAGACTTCCTACGAAACAAACAAAGTCTCACATGGAGAGGCGAATCATGAACAAGAGGAAAAGAGTCTTTTCTCTCCAGCCAAACAAGAATCCTAAGGCGGTCTTTGCCAGAAGATACGCGAGTCACTTGGTTCCAGCTCTCAAGAAGATCAACCTGAACAAATCCTCTTCACAAACCAACCACCAAAGTTTCGAACAAACCGTGAAACATGAAGTAGACATGGCTTTCGCCTTGTCTGCTCAAGAATTTGCGTGGAGCCGTTTCTTGCAACAGAAGCTATTACTTTCCCCTCATGACGATCCAGTAAGCACTACTTCTTCTTCCGAGATTATAGAAAGATCGAGCAAGAAGCAAGGAGGACAAAAACACCAAGACCGCGACAACGGAGAAGGAGAAGAGATCAAGAAGAGGTTGAAAGAATTGCAGAAGCTTTTGCCAGGTGGAGAAGAGATGAACATGGAGGAGATTTTGAGTGAGATAGGAAGCTACATTGTATGTCTTGAGTTGCAGATGATGGTTCTAAAATATATTGTACAAGATAATTAATACTTCTTGGATATAATTTAATTCATTGTTTCATGTGTTATCTTTAATTTACACCAGAAGAAAAAAAAAAGTTAGCTACGTAATTTCTAAGAAAATATATTAATATTACAAATTTACGATTCAGTTTTTATTTCACTTTTCAACAAGATCCCTAAAGCTAACTTAGCTACTTTTTCTTGATTTTTTTCAAGAAATGAGTTTTTAAGTAACGCTAAGAAGTTTTTCTTTCTTCGCTTAAATATGATAAGGATAATCACAAGGCAGAATTTATTAATTTATATAATATGGGTTATACTGACGTAAAAAAAATTGGTTGAAATTTAGAAGCTAACATATAGATGAATAACAAGTATAATGCAGTTAAGTTCAACATGTGAATAAAAGTTGATGGTTTACAAATTTTGATTTGAAGTAGTTGTTGGTTGTGGTGACTTGTGATGCATCCAAGATATCATGTGTTACCCAGGCCAGATCCTTTGTTTTGTCTAGTTTCTCTTTCCTTAGAAAGTTCAGTATTTGATTTTAGTTCATATATATATCAGAGTATTCCAAAACAAACCAAATTTTTATAGTTTTTTTTAATTTTTTATTTTAAGACTGATTTTATCTAATTATTCTTTGCATTGATGTGATGTATTCGTGAGTAACAAAATATGTATTATCTGAAATCTAAGAAAATGATCGGTTGGCAAAAAACTAAGAAAATGATCAAATAATACATACTTTAAGATGAATGGTGACATAATAGAGGTAAGATCACAGGAAGTGTTATGATTTGAAGTCATCATCCAAATCTTTGCACGTGACGCGCGAAGTCATTCTTTACTACAATCTCAATCTATCTCACAAGACAAGATAGACATCTTGATTATATAGAGAAGTATTGTATATATCAATTCTATTTGTAAAACTAAAGAAAATTCTCGCAGACTAATAAAATTAGATATTATCTTCAAGATGAAATTTATCAGACAAAGCAAGAGAGAGAGGAGTGACAAGATCACATTAGGCCATTAAAAAGGGTGGTAGCCAAAGTGCCAAAACACAAAGGCAAAGGCCTTGTTTCTTCAAAGGCAAATTTCCAAAGCTCAGATCGAGTAGTACAAGTTTAAGAACAATATGACTAACAATAAAAGAAAAAGAAAAAAAAAAGAGTTTTGGAAGAGTTATGGCAAATACACAAGAGTTCTCTTCCCTCTACTGTAATGACATTAAAAGAGATATTTGTGAAGAAGACAAAACAAAAGAGGAGTCATGGTGAGGTTGGGTTGGTAGTAGTAGTGTTTGTGTTGTGCAACTGCAACTACACAGTGTAGTGATGTCCTGCGGTATCAATGTCCAATCCCTTTAGCTTTGCCACTGATTCTACATGTCCCTTCAATGTGTGAAGCTCCCTAAGCCTGTCGCAACATTACATCAAGCATTCACCAATCAGAATCATATCAATTGCATTTTCGGTTGAGATTTATTTAATCACTACTTACCTAGCTATCTCGGCCCTTCTCTTGGCTTGCTCTGCGATCTCAGACAACTCTCTGTAGCTTCCTTTCTCTGGGAAGATGTTAACGTCTTCTTTTGGCTGCAGACCATGCAATGTCCTTTGAGCAAGAGCCCACTGAGCTTCTCTTTCTCCAATACCGTAATCTTTCTTGGTCGTGAAAGCGGTCTGTTAACGTAGCAGAAGAGGTGATTAGTATGTTACCCATCAGGTTGTAAAAAGAGGTCTCTATAGTGGTATAGATATAGAGAGAATTAGTTATATGTACCCTGTTGTCAAACAAGCTGGTCCAAGCCTTTCCACTCAAGATGTATCGAATGGCAAACTTCAAAAGGTCCTGAGGGAAGTATGTTACGATACTGTAAATCCATATCACACCAGCCCATCCCCAGCCGATACCCTTCACCTTTGCAAATGTCCAGTCGGCATAAACAGCAATCAATGTCGCAACCTGCATTTGGATGGAAGAGTGAATGAATTCAATGGGTTTCTTTTACCTAATTATATTCCAGAAAATATGTGTACTTGATGTTCTCACCAGTTGTGCAATGACGAATGCAATCATCAGAAGCGCCCCAGGACGTTCCACAAATGACCAACTCCTAGACCTGGTGACAAAGATTAGAGCTTGACTGATGATACTAACTTGTAGATACACAGCACCCATTAGTTCATCGTTATTGTCCCTGATTGACCTCACTCCAAACTTGTCCTGCAAATTAAAGGTGATATAATTTCTTAAGATTCGGAGCAAAAGGCCTGGCCATATATCTATATAATCCCTGAAGCACTTGTACCCAAAGAGCAAAAGAAATAAGATAAAGTGATGATGATTACCGAGAAAAAGTCGGTCTTGTGAGCAGCCCAGAAGAAGATAACACTCATGATGGCTTGGTAACCTCCCAGCACAATTCCGGTGGCGAAAATTTCTTTAAGCTTCCAGCTATCAGGTGTTGGAGATGGCTTGACTCTGTCCTTTGATATTGTCATAATAGTACCTACGAGATAGTGATCACATAATACCATAAGATATAGTTGATAAAGTATCAAGACGTGGTATAGAAAAGGGATAAAGTATCACCGTCATTAAGGATGGCAATGATCAGAACCATGAACGCTGAGAAGTCAAATTCCCATATCAAAGCAATAAGCATGAAACCAAACTGTAAAAGTCGCAACGTAATATGATCAGTACATAAAAAAAAAAAAAAGGCTAAACAAGTGATAGATTTCGAAACGGGGTGTCTACTTACCACTATACGGATTGTGATTGAGACTGCATAGATCTGTGACAAGCAGGAAAAAGGAGTTAATTAATCTCCGACGCAAACGAAAACAAGTGGTGGGCATGATAAAAAAAAAAAACAAAATTAAGAGAATGCGCACTGTGTAATTCTTCATTCGTTGGAAGATGGCTCTGCTAGTGAGCACTGCACTAATGATGACACTCAGTCCAGGTTCCGTGAGAACAATATCTGAAGCACCACGAGCAGCATCTGTAGCATCAGCCACAGCAATACCGATATCCGCTTTCTTCAATGCGGGAGCATCGTTGACACCATCACCCGTCATGCCAACAATGTGCTTCCTCTCCTGCAGCTTTTTCACAATTTCATATTTGTGCTCTGCAATCAGAAAACATAAGAAGCTTGGATCAATATAACAAACTTTTATAATGAACATATGATAAGGTTTAAAAGTGAAAGCAAGTTATAACCTGGAAAGACGCCGGCAAACCCATCAGCCTTCTCAATCAACTCCTCAACAGGAATGGATGCAATGTTCGAGTCCTTGTCAGTGCCGAGAAGAGCAGCAGATGGATACATATTGGTTCCCATTCCAAGCCTGCGACCAGTTTCCTTACCAATAGCAAGTTGATCACCTGGCAACGTAGTTAGAGCACATGTTAGGGGAAAACATCTAAATAACCATGGATTTCATGGACCAAAAAATAGTTATATGAATAAATATAGTTACCAGTAATCATCTTAACATTGACACCAAGATTCAACGCCCTGCGAATGGTTTCGGCACTGTCGTGTCTTGGAGGGTCGAAAAGAGGCAACAAGCCGACAAATTCCCATGGTCCACCTGGGCTTTCTTTTGTTTTCTCGGGGACCACCTAAAAAGGAATAAGAACAGGCAATTGAGCAATTGTTTCCAGGCAAAAAAAAAATGCAAAAGACAGAAAATGTAAGAATCAATGATATATAAGTACCTGACGAGCAACTGCCAGTGACCTAAGACCGCGCTCGGCGTACTTGTCAATACAAGAGAGTACCTTCTTCCTAAGGTCAGGCCTGGCATTGGCAAGGTCAAGGATCTGTGTAGGAGAATCGAATTAGTAGACCGTATAAAGAAAAAATTTAACTGTGGGTGAAAGTTGAAGATTCATCACCTGCTCGGGAGCACCTTTGCTGACTCTGTGCCAGTTACCATCAGAGTCGATGTAAGTCAAAGCAGTTCTCTTGTCCACGGGGTTGAATGGAAGGAAGTGAACCTCCCTGATTCCAGCTCGGGCCTACAAAACAACAAGTGAAAAATAAGAACTAGTTTTCTTGCATTCACTAAACTTTAGAAGTAATTAAAACTTTTAAGGGTTATACCTCCTTTGGATCAGCAAGCATTCCAACCATGGCTGCATCAATAGCATCCTGGTTCTCCACCCTAGAAGCCATAGCTGCAAATAGTAGAACCTGATCTTTCTCCACACCCTTGCAGAAAACCTCAACCAAGTTTTTATCCACACTCAATTTATTGAGGGTTAGTGTCCCGGTTTTGTCACTGCACAGGACATCCATACCAGCCATTTCTTCAATGGCTGTCATACGTTTGGTGATGGCACCCTGCTGAGACAACCTGTGAGACCCGATAGCCATAGTCACAGACAAGACCGTGGGCATAGCAATGGGGATACCACCGATCAAGAGGACTAAGAGATTGTCAATTCCATCTCTGTACTTTCGGTGTTGGATAGGGTACATGACAATTATTTCAATCACGATACCGATAGCAATAGAACAGATACAGAAGTTTCCAATGGATGTAAGAACTTTCTGGAAGTGCCCAACTTGGTTAGTGCTGTCCACAAGGTGAGCAGCTTTACCAAAGAAGGTGTGAACTCCTGTGGCTATGACAACCGCTTCGATTTCTCCTTGTTTACAAGTTGAACCAGAGAAAACTTCTTGCCCAGGGTGCTTGGTCACAGGAAGGGACTCTCCAGTTAGAGCAGACTGATCAACCTTTAAAGGATCTCCTTCAAGAAGACGGGCATCAGCTGGGATAATGTCTCCAAGTTTAATGCTAACAATATCACCAGGGACAAGAATGGCAGCTTCTTGTTCACTCCATTTTCCATCCCTAAGAACCTGAAAGCAGAGAAACAGGTTAAGCTCAAGAAAAGTCTCTGAAATGTTTTGTACAATAACGTCACAACAATCACCAACATATTACCTTGGTTTTAGGAGCAAGACCAGCCATGAGAGCAGCTGCAGCATTTCCGGCATTGTTTTCTTCAATGAAACTGATTGTGGAGTTGATGACAAGCAGACAGATGATACCCACAAAATCTTGCCAATCCGGAGGTCTACCATCACCATTGGCCAAAGCAATGGCCATGATAGCAGCAGCTTCCATGACCCATGAAAGCGGATTCCACATGAACCCCAGAAACTTCAGAATTTTGCTTTCCTGTTATTTTTAATGAAACAACAACCTCGTGAGTTC
>NC_025703.1:24796129-24824106 GCF_000633955.1 Camelina sativa | reverse complement strand
AAAATGCAAAAGACAGAAAATGTAAGAATCAATGATATATAAGTACCTGACGAGCAACTGCCAGTGACCTAAGACCGCGCTCGGCGTACTTGTCAATACAAGAGAGTACCTTCTTCCTAAGGTCAGGCCTGGCATTGGCAAGGTCAAGGATCTGTGTAGGAGAATCGAATTAGTAGACCGTATAAAGAAAAATTTAACATCTGTGGGTGAAAGTTGAATCACCTGCTCGGGAGCACCTTTGCTGACTCTGTGCCAGTTACCATCAGAGTCGATGTAAGTCAAAGCAGTTCTCTTGTCCACAGGGTTGAATGGAAGGAAGTGAACCTCCCTGATTCCAGCTCGGGCCTACGAAACCCCAAGTGAAAAAATAAGAACTAGTTTTCTCGAATTCACTAAACTTCAGAAGTAAGTTAAACCTTAAAAGGGTTATACCTCCTTTGGATCAGCAAGCATTCCAACCATGGCTGCATCAATAGCATCCTGGTTCTCCACCCTAGATGCCATAGCTGCAAATAGTAGAACCTGATCTTTCTCCACACCCTTGCAGAAAACCTCAACCAAGTTTTTATCCACACTCAATTTATTGAGGGTTAGTGTCCCGGTTTTGTCACTGCACAGGACATCCATACCAGCCATTTCTTCAATTGCTGTCATACGTTTGGTGATGGCACCCTGCTGAGACAACCTGTGAGACCCGATAGCCATAGTCACAGACAAGACCGTGGGCATAGCAATGGGGATACCACCGATCAAGAGGACTAAGAGATTGTCAATTCCATCTCTGTACTTTCGGTGTTGGATAGGGTACATGACAATTATTTCAATCACGATACCGATAGCAATAGAACAGATACAGAAGTTTCCAATGGATGTAAGAACTTTCTGGAAGTGCCCAACTTGGTTAGTGCTGTCCACAAGGTGAGCAGCTTTACCAAAGAAGGTGTGAACTCCTGTGGCTATGACAACCGCTTCGATTTCTCCTTGTTTACAAGTTGAACCAGAGAAAACTTCTTGACCAGGGTGCTTGGTCACAGGAAGGGACTCTCCAGTTAGAGCAGACTGATCAACCTTTAAAGGATCTCCTTCAAGAAGACGGGCATCAGCTGGGATAATGTCTCCAAGTTTAATGCTAACAATATCACCAGGGACAAGAATGGCAGCTTCTTGTTCACTCCATTTTCCATCCCTAAGAACCTGAAAGCAGAGAAACAGGTTAAGCTCAAGAAAAGTCTCTGAAATGTTTTGTACAATAACGTCACAACAAATACAAACACATTACCTTGGTTTTAGGAGCAAGACCAGCCATGAGAGCAGCTGCAGCATTTCCGGCATTGTTTTCTTCAATGAAACTGATTGTGGAGTTGATGACAAGCAGACAGATGATACCCACAAAATCTTGCCAATCCGGAGGTCTACCATCACCATTGGCCAAAGCAATGGCCATGATAGCAGCAGCTTCCATGACCCATGAAAGCGGATTCCACATGAACCCCAGAAACTTCAGAATTTTGCTTTCCTGTTATTTTTAATGAA
Organism: Camelina sativa; assembly: GCF_000633955.1. Lineage (NCBI taxonomy): Eukaryota > Viridiplantae > Streptophyta > Magnoliopsida > Brassicales > Brassicaceae > Camelina > Camelina sativa. The sequence continues at coordinate 24,822,573 of NC_025703.1, read as the reverse complement.
ACAACAACCTCGTGAGTTCCAGTGAGATTCACAACAATATATACAAAACCAAAGCATTCTTATGCTTAGTCAAACTCGAACCTTCTTCTCTTCGAGCTTGTTGGGGCCAAATATCTGAATCCTGTCTTCCCCTTCCTGCGTCGTCAACCCTTCCCTCGTACATTTTAGCTGCTGGAAAACTTCCTCAATCGGAATTTTTTCCTGAGAGAATCCACAAAATTTTGATCAGAAACCAAACCAATAGCAGTGACTCATACATCTTCAAACAACAACAAAAGGGTAAAAGGATAAAAACTTTTTTAGTTCTGAAATCTTTTTGCAAATGTCAGAAACGATCCAACTCGGCGACTCGGAAGTTGTAGAGTGGCGTTGACTCAAGTTGTGACAAAGAAAGGTAAAAAGAATCTGGCAGTGGAGGAAACAGGGACCACCACCACCACCAGTACTACTACTGCTGCTACTACTATTACAACAATGCACGTGTTAGGGAACGTCCAACACACGCGCCTGCGGGATTCCCTCCATGAAAGGTGGCTACTTTCCGGCGTGAAAGCCAAGGTCCGGTTAAGGGTATTTCGGTCAAAAACAATTTCACAAAAAAAAAAACTGGATTTTTTACAATCAACGAGGAATCCACAAGTTGCGTCTATTGATAGATGTTTTACTAAAAGCCAAACAAATGCATTAAAAAAAAACGTACTACGGAAAGGTACATCAAAAATCTAACTTCAACAACAATTAAAAAAAAATGTAAACTTTTAGATTTATTAAAAAGACTTTGTATTATGAACTGCTTTAACAGCAAAAACGTTATCTTGGGAGAGAAAAAAAAAAAGATGACTTTTTATTTTCCTTTATATCACAAGCAAAATCAACTTTATGTGTATATTTTTTTCCTTTCTCCTATTTAATTAAATTATGTGAAAACGACTTTTAATTGAGACGTAGCTTAAGCTTAGCTCCACCACTAAAAAAGACGATCTGTTTTCTTATCTCTTTTTCTTTATTTTTCAGCGTTTCACATGTGTGTAGTTTAGTAGTAGTTGTAGTTGTTTTGCGTAGATCTACTTTTTCTGATGAACAGTAAAAAAATCTCTACTTTCTTTTTGTCTAATTACACCTAAAAGCTAAACAAGACTTTTGTTATTTCACCCTAATTTTTATAAAGCTTTAGTTTTTTTTTTCTATGATTCATTATTATGGGTAAACAAAACAAAATCCTGATTTGGGTTTATGGGTTTTGTATCGGATCCATGATAGAATCATCGGGAATTGTGGAAGCTAGAAGAAGACGAAGAAGGAAACAAAAAAATCCAATTTTTTTTTAACAGAGAAAAATCTGGGATTTTGTTTAGGGAAATTAAAGATTCAGTATCCGATCCCAAGAAAAAAGGAGAAAGAATCATGCGATAGTGATTCGAACAAAAGAATCAGTCAAAACGCGAAACCCATGCAAAGAAACAGATCTATTTTTTCATTCAAGCATATCATCGAACACTTTGTGGGCATGATTCTAATAAAAACACACACTGATGACAAACAAACAAAAAACGATTCGATTAATCTAAAAGCGAGAAGAAATCGAAGATAGAAATTACCAGATCAACGGTCTCGTTCTTGATATCTTCGAGACCTGACATCTCTCCTTCAACGAAACGACGTCTCCCTCTCTCGTTTTCACCACTCGATCACACACACACCAGAGAGAGAGGAGAAAGAAGAAGAGAGAGAAAGTGGGTGAAGCGAGCTTCTGTTGCAAAGGAGATACGCCTTCTCTTTTTATACCACTCTAAACGACGAACCTATCCACCGTTTTAGTCTTTTCAATTACTAGTATTTGTTTTTTGTTTTTTTTTTGTTTTCCAGTTCCACCGTTGATTATGATTTGGTGTTCATCAATGGTTGTTATTTTTTAAAAAAATAGGTCCTTTCTCACTTGGGAAAACGTATATTTGACTTTGGAATTTTCTGGTTTTATTTATTTACAATTTTAGATATCATACTCTGTTTTTTTTTTTTTTTTTTTTTTTTTTTTTTTTTTTTTTTTTTTGTTAATGATCAATTCTGATCTGGAGTTTAAGGTATAATATATCTACCTACAGTCTTTATATCCTAAAAAGATATGTTTAATTAAGGATGGTATTCTAAATTTAAGAAAAGAATTTTAATTTTTGGGATTTCTTGTAATTTTTAATTTTTGGTATATGCATGTTAGAAGGTGATGAAAAAAACAAGATTGTAATGTAATATAGATTTTACAAATTCATATTGAGTTATCAAAAGATAATTTTATTTAAAGCTATATTGAAGTGTTTTTTTATTAGGACAATTCTTGAATTCACCCCTAGGGGTAAACTTCTCTTATTCACCCTATTTAAATTAAGGAAACAAATCTTAATTAAGTAAAAAAATTATGTAGATCAATTAATTTTAAAATTGTTAATTCTAATATTATATTACAGTTGTAAATTATCACATCTAAACTCTTATCATTTTTTATAAACTCAAACCGACATATAATTTTGTTTAATTGTAAAATCTAAACCCTAATCACTCTTTTATAAACTCAAACCAATATATAATTTTGTTTAATTGTAAAACTAAAACCCTAACCACTCTTTTGTAAATCCCAAACCGACATATAATTTCGTTTAACTGTAAAATCTAAACCCTAACCACTCTTTTGTAAAACCCAAACCGACATAAAATTTTGTTTAATTGTAAAATCTAAACTCTAACCACTCTTTTGTAAACCTAAACCGACATATAATTTTGATTAATTATAAAATCTAAATTCTAATCATTCTTTTATAAACTCAAACCGACATATAATTTTTTAAATAATAATAAACCCAAATTGACATAATTGCTTTAATAAAATATTTACATAATTTGTTTCCTTAATTTGTTTTGTCCTTTTATTTTAATTTTGATTTATTTTTTAAATATTATATGACATGACATATTGTTGTATTTTGATTGGTTAATTAATATTGTGGTTATGCATGTAATCAAATACATAACCAAAGTATTAAGGGCTGTTTTGGAGATGTGATTTTTAAATCCATATAGAACTGTAATAAATAGTAGAAATCAAAACATATGGATTTTGAGATAACATATTTTATCCTTGCATTTGAATATTCTATTTTACACTTTCAAATCCATTTAAAACATAACGTGGATTTTGAAATTAAAAAACAAATCATTAAAAGAATAAAATTGGATTTTAACAAGTATTTGGAAATCATATAACCAATAACACATAATTTTGATAAGTATTTTAAAATCAATGATTGAATAACACATGATTTTTGTTTAAATTTCCAAATCCATTAATATCATAGAACCAATAACCCTATCTTAAGTTCTTAACTGGTATATTTGTATGTATAAACTAAGAAGGAAAAATCAAATAAAAATAATTCTATAAAATCTGAATAATACTTATAAAACAATGGTGAAGGTCAATTAATTTTTTACCGGTTTTATTACAATTTTAATTAGGATATATTTACTTGACTTTTAAAAAAGGTGGAGAGTAAATTAATTTTATAACTTGATTTCCTAGGAAATTAAGGACAAATATCTGGAAGACCAAAAATAAACAATGTTAGTAAATATAAAGAATGATGTATAAAATACAGAATAAATCTCATAAAATTTGGACACTAGAATTATTATTAGATTTTTTTTTTATTGCAAGGGATATTAAGAGTTAGGGGGCAAAAATATACTTAGATGACCTTTAGTCGAAAACTATATTAAAACATATAGTAGGAATTATAAAAACTGTTAATATGTGAATGAAGTATGGTAATCCTAAATCCTAATCTGATACTACTAGTATGTATTAATGGCTTTAAAGGATGGTAATGGAACAATGGCTCTTCCAAGGTGTGTGTGCCTCATGGCAAGGTCAGCAATTGCTGGAACAATTCACATGTTGTGGATATCATTAATATTTAGAGAAATTTAACGAAAATTTGTTTTCAAGTTTTATTTATTTATTTTTATATTTTATTTCAACAAGATGGCTGAGGAGGTATTTGACTTTTTAATCGTGCTGGGTCCCCCCAATAATACACCCTCCCCTACGTAATTTTTTTTGGTTCATAAACTCGACTTCTCATAAATTGGATAATGAAGAAAAAAAAAACACAAATATCGGTTTACTAAGATAATTTTAGAAACAGACAAACAAGAAGATGATGTTTTTATCTTCTTATTTCAGAAAACTCAATCTGAAATCATGTATTCTAAACTCCACTTATTATAAAAAGCATGTAATACTTAAGAAAAAAGCATGTAATTATATTTTGCGAGAAAATAACACCAAATTTCATCATCTCCATCGTTCTTTTCACAAAATATTCTTTTTATTTCCGTACTTAAATTACATTAGCCTCTTAATTAGTAGCAAAACAGAGAGAACAAGTTTTAAAAAGATTAGCCATGTTAAATTAATCTTTTTAACTCCGTTTAATGTATCAATATATATATAAACACATGAAAGCATATTTGACATTCGAAAGGTCGCGAATTAAACTTTTATAGAGAGGTTGTTATGAAAACAATTATAGATAATTTTCTGGAACTATTCACATAGGCAAAGTAGAGTGAACATATAAAGAAATATGAACTTTTCTATATAAACCATGTTTTATATTGAAAAAAGGTTATGCTCGCGTAAACTGCGGATTAGTCTTCATTTTAACGCTACATTATCATCTTTCAATTATTTTTAAGCTTTTATTGTTACTTTCACCATGACACATCCAGAAAACAAAACAAAAATGTTTAATAATATGCCTACAGTTAGCAGAACGAATCCGAATAAACATCAATATAACCATAAAAGTTTACTTTCACCATCATGCGTACATGCTACAATCCAAGCTTTTTCTTCTAATAAGCCATCTAATCACAACTATTTACAAAATTATAAGTTGTTAGTAAAGTTGCAGTTTTGTTTATACAACTAAAATTGGTATATGAAAAGTTCTAACAAAACTATAATTTTGTTACTAAGGTTGTAATTTTGTTAAATACAACTAAAATAAGTATGAAAAGTAAGTTTTGTAATTTTGTTAAATACAACTAAAATAAGTATGAAAAGTACTAACTTAGTAAAGTTGTAATTTTGCCCCCAAAAAAAAAACAAAGTAAAGTTGTAATTTTGTTAATACAACTAAATATTCAGATTAAAAAAGGTCAAGAAGATAGCGTAGGCGAGATGAGTTACAACTACGCTTGTGATTAGATCATTGGTCTTAGTCTTAGAAGTAGTCATAGAGTATTAAAATAAATTTGAAAATTGTATTTTTATTTCCCCCTTTTACATACATATGAAACAAGATGATTCTTTTCTTTTTTTTTGGACCAAGCACGATTTCGCAGATGAATCTGAATCAAAAATACGAAGTATCTTAATGATACTTTCGCGAAGTCTTCCGTTACATCGTTATCAAGAAAGGTAATGCTATAAATCTATAACTAGAATCGGACATGTGCTAGAACACGGATTGAAATTTCTTCTGTTTATTTTGTAATTTTTATTTAAATAATTATGTATATGATTGTTTTATCTGTTTTAAAAGTTTTTTTCTTTTGGGATAAAACACTATACCATGAAATCATGTTCTAAATATGACTTATGAAATAATATCTATTTTGGAATAATGTTGTTTGTTTGTTAAAAACATTAATTTTTGTTTGTTAATTTAATTTGATTTGTTTAGTTTTTAAAATTATATATTATATTTTGATTGTTAATTATATGACTTAACCCACAATATATCACATATTAATTTTAGGACCAAATATGTAACATATGTTTGTCAAAATCATCTTGACCGAGAAAGCCTCTACCAAACAACATTATTCCAAACTTTAATTTAATCTGAGAAATCATATTTTTTGAAATTTCAACCCGTGCTTTAGCAAGAAATCATATTTCTTGAAAAATTTTCATTCTATAATGGCATATTATTGACCCGTGCTATAACAAATCAAATTAGAGTGTTTATAATTTAAATTTTTTGTTCTATCATATATTTATGATATTCTTAAAAATATCAAATTAAACTATTTTAAATACTTCAAATTAAATTATTTAAAAAGTTTATTACAGTATATAAAATTATACAATTCAACAAAAGAAATATATGAAATTGAATTTAAATATTCAAAATTTTACTCGCTATTCAGTCAAAATTTTAGTTGAATAGAAATTTTTTAAAAGACTAATATTATTAAAGCTTGAATATTTTATAGATTGAACAATATATATTGGTGTTAATATTATGACTTTGAAGTATGACTTTATAGTATGATTTCAATGCCTGAATAATCAAAGTTCATGCCCATTCGTATTCAGAATCATTTTTGTCATTTTTTTATATTATGACTTTGAATCTTTGCCTAGTTTTCTTAGGCACTGTGATTGAGACATTTTATACAATTTTTTATTTATCAGTCGAATAATATATGTCCGTTTTAAAAAGTTTAAATTACATCATATGCAGAAAAAATAATTTATTTCATTAACTAAATATATTATATAATAATTTAAAATAATTTAGATATAAAATCAAATAAAAGTGAAAGAAAAATCACATATGTTTGTTTTAATTAGGTTGAAAGATTTCCTTATCTTTTAAATGTTACCTATAATTGATTTTATGTGTTACTATAATTAACTAAATGCATATTATCTCTAATTACCAAAAAATCAAACTAACCTGTATATTATATGATACACCTAAATCATGAATATCATAAGTTTATAACTAAAAAATCATATATATATATATATATATCTATTATATAATCTACAAAATAAGTTATGTACTTCCGAAATATTAAATAGGGGATAATGTATATTCTACACAGAAATATGTTACACCGTAAGAAGTTTAACATGTGTTATATTTGTTCGAACACTTTTTTGATAAAAGTTTATTGTTCGACTTATACGAAATCTTTTTAAAAAAAGATTATTTTTTTGAATGATATATAAAAATAAGTTTCTTAAATAAAATTATCAAAATAGCATAATCTACCCCAATTTGGAAATTTCCCTTGTGTCAGTGTACTTTGAGAATTCTGCAATATGTACGGCCTCACACGCCTCCATCAAACTCGAGATAGTCATAAGTCATAACTTAATTAGTTGATATTTTTTCTTGTACGTATGTTAATATATTGGAATCACATTTATCGTTGATCAATAGGGGTGTTTATAAAATTCAAAGAAAACAACAATTCTTCAAATTCAAAGTAATTGACTTCAAAATACAATTTAATTTCACACATTAAACTTCTCTGTTTTGTCTGTGACATAAACAACTTAAATGCATAATAGCCATAGGTATTAGGTAATAGTATCAAACAATTATACGTCTATTGAATGATAAAAAGTCTACGTTGAACATAATAAACAGATCTTTGGGTAATCCTAGAATATAAACAAAATACTCCATTTCCCTTAATTTTACAATAATTATTCTTCCCCATCTTAGTAAGAAGAAGTTTAATAAAATAAAATACATTTACTTATAAAAATTGATAACAATATTTGTTAGATTCATTTATTGAAAACACAGTTTATATTAGAAAAATACTCCACTAGTTGTCCTAACCTGTATAAAAGCAAATAATAAATTATTAAAAAGAATTTCATTGCACCAAAACATAAAATCTAAAGGAATTGAGAAAGCTGACTATTCATCACAAAACTGTGATAAATATTATTATCAGAGAAAACTTTTTTTTTTGCTCAAAGCGAGAAGACCATCTACTATTATTATTTAAAAATTCGTGTTCTTGAAAGCATTGCCTTTTTTCTTTTTTTACCGTTAAAATATAAGAATCAAACGGCCGTAGCATAGATCATAGATACGAAACAAACAAGCGTCAGTTGTTATTGAACGTCGTGCTAATGTTATAAATGCAATATATATAGAGTTTTGTAAAATGTAAGAGGACCGTTACGAAGAAGAAGAAGAATCTGATTTTTACTACCATAACTATAAGCTTTTAAGGATCTGTCATTTACGTAGGTGACAGACAGATACATCCAATCAAGTCTCTCCACCTGTTCGGTCCACTTCTTTAAAATAAATAAAAACTCATTCACAGACGTGAAATGAAAGAAAGAAAAAAAGAAGCTAAGGTGGATCCGTGGTACTACTACAGCTTCTGTGATTTAACATCCACTGAATCTCGTGATGTGTGAATCCACCACTTGAGCCAAACCTTTTTAGCTAAATCAGTTTTAAAATAAAGTTAATTATTAGTGGTGTGTAATCGTGTAATCGAATATGTGAAGTAGTAGTAGCCCTTTTAGTGTTATTAACCTACGGTCCATGTTCTACACTTTTAATACAACCAAAAATGTCTCAGTTATGATGATAATTACATAATGTTTACATGAAATTATTTTTTTTGACTTTGTTTTTGGAACAAAATTGTTGATACAAACTTTCGTTGACTTACTTTTTTTAATGAAATAAAACACATTTACTTTATAGGCGAACCAAATAAAAAGACAAGAAACCCACTTTTACCGTTTATGTACCTTCATTTTAACTTTTGTATTATTTATTATATATTTGTTTTGGCGAATCTTCATCGATTCTAAAGATAATGACAAGTTAAGATAAAACTATGTGTGTTATGTGTGTAAAGGTTGGCCAAGGAGAGATAGATGGGGCAAAATAGAACTAAGTCTAAATTGAAGTTGGGTCATTGAGATAAAAAGACATAAGATCATATAAAATATTACAAAAATCTAAGCTAATTTGTCCCATCTTTTGGCTTTATGAAAGAGACCATATAACATATGATATGTGTACCCTTTAATTTGTTTTTTGTTCTGCACATGTATATGTAGTTATATGTACCCACACACGCACATATAGATAGAAAATATTTATTTGTAGAACAATAAGAGTCCAATAATAAGATGACATGTGCACCTATATGTGTATGTGTTTATGTACATCATCATGTCAACAACGTAAAGTATTTCATTAGTATCTATTATTTTTGCTTACAAGTCATCTTGGAAAAAATAATACTAGCATTAAACTATAAAGTCCAAGATCATTGGATTGAAAGTTAACAATAATACCACACTCTCAGAAAACATAACAATCATAAAAACCAAACATTTTAGAAATTTTTCATAAAAGAAAAAAAAAAGAAATTCCACCGGTCTCCAACAATAAATTGTTCTTAACAATTTTTTGTGAAATATTTCCATCCTAAATATCACCCTAATTTCTTTATCTTTTCTCTATTCATTTACAATTTCTCCACAATTGTTAAGAACACTAATACGAACCACAATTTAGTTACATATAATTTGTTCAAGATCCTAAAGTTACTTCTTGAACTTTTGTACATTGTTAGTTTAATTTGGTGTCGATACGTAAATCATGTAGTTTAGTGTCTACAAGATATTTTGATTATATATAGATCAAACAGATCAATAATTATAATATATAAGATCATTTGGGCTTTGAACCATTTGAAACAATAATACCATGTTCCTTTGAGTGTCTTAGCGACATCTTCTGCAGAATATAGCGATACAAATATTTGGGAAATAGTACGTAAATTTTTTTTTATAATGCTTTCCATAGATTCTGGAGAAATGTATAATGGTAATTTGGTATAATTGATCCGGAATATTTCGATTATTAAAAGTCTTAATAGAATCAATCAAACTCTTATCAGTTTGTAACAAATAGTAAACTATATCCAAAGGTAGATAACATGTCAATTGTTGATGCCAAAATTTTTAATCAACAACACGTGATAGAATGGACTTACGTGTTCTTTTGCTCTTGCATTATTTATATTTCTAAGTCAACCAGAGCGACTAGGGTATCCAATTAGCCAAACAAACAAAAAAAAAATGAAATGAAAACAAAAATACAAAAATAAATTTTCATAAAAAACAAAGAGAGTTACGTTATAAGAATTTTAATAACAAAATAGGAAAGATATCTATATATATACATCCGTAGACGTCATGCTATGTTCCGATCATGAATCTTTTTCTACTTGCTTAAAAAAAAAGTAAGAGTTGATTAGCGCACAATATAGTCATGTTCATGTAGAATTGATCCAATTAAACAGTAGACTCTACCCCATACTAATTCTGTTTGACTTTGATTTATAATGAGAAGTAACTTTAATTTAACAATAACATTCACTTTTGGGTGAATTTGTCAATATACCACCATTTTGTGCATAGTTTTTGAAAATGCAATCATTATGTTTTCAAAAATACCATAGTGTTAGGCACAACTTTACCAATTTGTATTCACAAATAAAATTTAATTTACAAGTCTAGATATATATATATATATATATAGCAATAAAGTTTTTGAGGTAGTCTTATATTTTTCTTTTAATTGTGAAAATATTTTTGACATTTTATTTTTAAAACGGGTTTGCTTTCAAACTTTTAAACCAAGCATTCTGACTAAATTGAGAGCATGCACTTCCATAAAATGAAAATTATATTCTATGTCAAACAAAGTTGAATCTTATAAAATCCGCTTTGGACTCCAATATTACTATGTTACCTTAAATAGTACATGCCTAATTCAAAATCCCAGAAAATTGTAATGCTAATAACAAATAAAGTGTCGAATTGCCCCAAGAATGAATGAATGAAAGTACAAAAACTTGAATAAAAATAGCGAAGTTTCTTAATTGAAATTGGGATATCAGCTATAGTTTTTCAGGTAAAATATTCCAAAAATAAACATGTGATCATGTGGTTTCGATATTCAATATTCAGTCATAAGGATATCTTTAGGGTGATAAAAATAAGCTAAGAACCTAACATGCCATTTTAATGTATATGTAGCATGATGTATTATGTGATTGTATGTCCATACATCCATCAAGGAAGTAGACACACATCGTCAGTTATTAAATTACAGATTGGCACCACTATATAGACCTAATTTTATTCTTGTTATATATATTCTTCTTTGTATATAAGTAATCCAATTGTGGTATGATGCATGTGTATTCTTCTTGAATGTATTAGGTGTGGCCACTGGCCATGCTTGTGTGCATCTGTTTATGTCCCACCACTTTCTCGCATCTCATTATAATCAAAATATAATTTGCCCTTGTTTAAACTTTTCTAGATTCTAATTATCTGTCGAAGTCAATTAAAAATATACATACAAAAGAGTAGAAGCTATCTTATGGTAGATTATGTGACTATGTGAGCCCAAGATTGATGTGTTTCAGAATGTTGTGCTCATTTCAAGGTCACTAGATCTTCTCAATCGAATCACATATAATAGTTATAAGCTCGTTAATTGATATAGAGTGTTGGAAATTGAAATTCTCAAGGATGCATGATACTATTCTTTTCGATTACTTAGTCATTAATTAAATCTTTGATAAAAACAAAAAAAAGTCATTAATTAAATCTCTGATAAAATATATGCAGACCTCTATTTACGTCCCACGTTCATCATGTAAAATACTCTGCTTCAAACATATATATGTGTAAGATAATAGGGTAATCTCCGTGAGGAGTTTTATCACATATATGACCACTATATATATTGTGTACAACTAGGGTTATGTATCGATAATATTATATATAATGCAATATATCTATTCTATCACTTCCTCACAGTTGGAGCGTTCGGAGCATTGGGTGGACGAATGCTCAGACTGAATCGGAAGTCAAGAAATAAGGGAGAACGAAGACCCTTAGTAAAAATATCGGCATACTGATATGCAGAAAGAACATGAAGAACGCAGACTTGACCAAGAGCAACCTTTTCCCGGACAAAGTGAATGTCAATCTCTATATGCTTAGTGCGTTGATGTTTAATGGGATTAGAGGAGAGATACACAACGCTGATATTATCACAGTAGACCACAATAGCTCGGTTTAACAGAACACAAAGCTCAAGAAACAGATTTCGAAGCCAAGTAGCTTCGGAGACCGCATTAGCCACGCCTTTGTACTCTGCTTCAGCACTTGAACGAGACACAGTGGGTTGCCGTCAAGAAATAAGATTATCCCCAAGAAATATACAAAACCCCAATGTAGAACGTCGTGTAGATGGACAACCCGCCCAGTCGGCGTCGGAATAGGTGGTGAGTGAGTCGTCGGAGTTCGGTGAAACATAAGCAGCATTAGAATAAGCAGTGAGTGTAATCGGAGAATTATTGTAGAAATGAAGCCCATGATCGAGAGTGCCCTGAAGATACCGAAGAATGCGTTTCAACGCATTGAAATGCGACTCCCGGGGATCATGCATGAAGAGACATACTTGTTGAACGGCAAATGAGATATCCGGTCTTGTGAAAGTCAAGTACTGCAATGCGCCAGCAAGGCTACGGTATAATATCGGATCAGCAACGGGAGGCCCATCGTCTTCAGCTAACTTACCGAGCGTATCGACTGGAGTAAGACATGATTTGCAATTGCTCATGCCGGCGCGAGCAATGATATCGGTGGAATAGTTGAGTTGATGAAGAAAGAGGCCAGTGCTACTACGGGTGAAGGTAATGCCGAGAAAGTGATGTAGTTGGCCAAGGTCCATCATTTCGACCTCCTTGCTTAGAGATTGAATGATCATATCAAGGAGAGACGGGGATGACACGGTGAGAGCAATGTCATCCACGTACAAGAGTAGATAAGCGAGATCAGCCCCATGGTCGTTGATAAACAAAGAAGCGTCGGAGAGACTCTTTTTGGAGCCAATGCTCTTTGCATAGTTGGCAAACCTGGTGTTCCAAGCTCTGGGCGCCTGCTTGAGACCGTATAGGGACCTGAACAATAAACAAACATGATCGGGTTTCTCGGGGTCCACATAGCCGGCCGATTGATGCATGTAGACGACCTCGTCAAGGTCGCCATTGAGAAATGCGTTCTTAACGTCGAGTTGGCGAAGCGACCAATCTCTAGTGACAGCGAGATGTAGAACGGATCGAATAGTGGCATGCTTCACAATCGGGCTAAAAGTTTCATCATAGTCGACGCCAAGCTCTTGAGATTTGCCATTAGCCACAAGTCGAGCTTTATAACGTGCTAAGCTCCCATCTACATGATACTTATGTTTGAACAACCATAAAGAACGGATCACATTAACGTTAGGAGNTTCAACGCATTGAAATGCGACTCCCGGGGATCATGCATGAAGAGACATACTTGTTGAACGGCAAATGAGATATCCGGTCTTGTGAAAGTCAAGTACTGCAATGCGCCAGCAAGGCTACGGTATAATATCGGATCAGCAACGGGAGGCCCATCGTCTTCAGCTAACTTACCGAGCGTATCGACTGGAGTAAGACATGATTTGCAATTGCTCATGCCGGCGCGAGCAATGATATCGGTGGAATAGTTGAGTTGATGAAGAAAGAGGCCAGTGCTACTACGGGTGAAGGTAATGCCGAGAAAGTGATGTAGTTGGCCAAGGTCCATCATTTCGACCTCCTTGCTTAGAGATTGAATGATCATATCAAGGAGAGACGGGGATGACACGGTGAGAGCAATGTCATCCACGTACAAGAGTAGATAAGCGAGATCAGCCCCATGGTCGTTGATAAACAAAGAAGCGTCGGAGAGACTCTTTTTGGAGCCAATGCTCTTTGCATAGTTGGCAAACCTGGTGTTCCAAGCTCTGGGCGCCTGCTTGAGACCGTATAGGGACCTGAACAATAAACAAACATGATCGGGTTTCTCGGGGTCCACATAGCCGGCCGATTGATGCATGTAGACGACCTCGTCAAGGTCGCCATTGAGAAATGCGTTCTTAACGTCGAGTTGGCGAAGCGACCAATCTCTAGTGACAGCGAGATGTAGAACGGATCGAATAGTGGCATGCTTCACAATCGGGCTAAAAGTTTCATCATAGTCGACGCCAAGCTCTTGAGATTTGCCATTAGCCACAAGTCGAGCTTTATAACGTGCTAAGCTCCCATCTACATGATACTTATGTTTGAACAACCATAAAGAACGGATCACATTAACGTTAGGAGGGCGCGGAACAAGGTTCCAAGTGCCACTCTTAATTTGAGCATTGTATTCCTCATCCATAGCATTATTCCAAAATGGATCTTTTGCGGCCTGAACATGAGACAAGGGAATGGGAGAAACAACATTAGCAGTAAGACAAAGCCGAGTTTGAGGCTTATATATGCCATTTTTGCTGCGAGTGGTCATGGGATGAGTAGCTTGCGAAGGAGGCAAGACATGAAGAACAGGCGAAGGATCAAGAGTTTTGTTTGAAGAAATATGAGGAATAGGCGGTATGATGGGAGATAGATGAGACGGAACTGTGTTTGTGGGAGGAGTTGGAATGTTTGGCTGTATGGAAAACGGGAAGATCGTTTCATAAAAAACAACATGGCGAGATAATATGATCTTATATGTAGAGAGATCAAGACACCTGTAGCCATGATGATTAGAGGGAAAGCCAAGAAATATGCAAACTGTGGACCTAGGAGCAAGTTTGTGAGGAGAAGTGGGTAAAAGATTAGGATAACATAAATAACCAAAGACTCTAAGATGAGAATAAGATACTGGTTTTTGAAACAGTTTAGTGTAGGGAATCTCATGACCAATAGTGGAGGATGGAGCGATGTTCAGCAGATACACCGCCGTGTGAAGAGCCTCGACCCAATAGGAGTAGGGTAAGCTTGCGTGACTTAAGAGTGTGCGAACAGTGTTGTTGATGGTCCGTAGCATCCGTTCTGCTTTGCCGTTTTGTTGAGATGTATGGGGACAGGAGAACCGGATCGTTGTACCCTCCGAAGCCAAGTGATTAAGGAGCATATTGTTGTTGAATTCTCCCCCATTGTCATATTGAAGAGACTTGATGTTGCATCGAAATTGGGTCTTCACATAATTTGAAAAATAAAGATATCTGCTGAACGTATCGCTCTTGTGTTTGATTGGATAAATCCAGACAAACTGAGAAAAATGGTCAAGAAACAAGAGATAATATTTGATTCCACTTAAACTGAGAATAGGAGAGGTCCAAATATCTGAATGAACAATATCAAATGGTTGCGAGAAAATTGTTTGAGAAGGCATAAAAGGAAGTCTTGTGTGTTTGCCAAGTTGACATGCATGACACACATTATTTTGCTGATTAAATAAAATAGAAGAAGAAGAAGAAGCTAAAAGACGATGGTTCGCGCTACTGAGGTGACCAAGACGTTGATGCCACACATCACTAGTCGGTGCATACACCGTGAGAGCATGTGGGGAAGCAAGCGACTGGGGAAGAGACACCGAGTAGAGCGGACCTGGGCTATTGCATCGGAGAAGCTTGGTCCGAGTTTGAAGGTCCTTAATAGAAAAACCAAAAGGATCAAATTCAAGAGAGCAATTGTTGTCAATAGCAAAGCGACGAACATAGATCAAATTTTTAACCATGGAAGGACAAACAAGAATATTTTTGAGCTGAAAAGGATGAGAGGAAGAAATGAGAGTACCATGACCAACATTAGTTACAGACGCAAGTGATCCATTACCGACTGTAATCATTGGAAGTGTGCTCAAATTATGAGTAGAACTTAGATTACCTTGATTGTTGGTGACATGAGTGGTCGCACCGGTGTCCATGACCTAGCCGCCAATGTTGGGGTCCTGCAACGTCATAGTGTTGAAAGCATGTGCAAGGGCAGACGGCACATATGCAGATTGATCAGTAACTTGAGCTGGTGGGGCTTGGACAAGATGAGCAGCAGCTTGGGGAGGTTGAGGATGTGAACCAAGAATGCCCGATGCAGCGTGTGAGGGATGTGCCGGGAAGTGTTGTGGAGGCCGAACAGAGTGCTGGAAAAGATTAGCGACATAGTACAGAGGTGGTGTCGGCCCGTAAGAATAAGGATATGGAGCTTGAGGAGCGCCATAATTCCAATTGTTCGAGGATGGAGGCCAATAAGTGTTGTGAGAACGACCACGGCCACCACGGTTGTTGCGTCCCCCACGACCGCGGCCACGACCACCACCCCTATAGAGAGATCCCGATTGTTGTTGATGACGAAGATGATGGTCCGATGACGTGAAGAGCACGTCAGGTGAGGATGGATGATGAGACGTGGTAGGGGTGACACGGGTATGCTTGGAGAGACGTTCCTCTTCCATGATGAGCATCGAACGAGCAACCGAGAATGTTGGAAAAGGCTCACGATGTTTGATCACATTGATGATGCTGTCGAACTTATCCGTCAAGCCGTTGAGAAGATGGAGCACAAGTCCACAATCTGTCACCGGGGAGTCGATATTCGCAAGAAGATCAGAGAGGTTCTTCAATTTCTTGCAATATTCATGAACACTCCAGTCTCCAATCGTGATTGTGCCCAGCTTGTTTTCCAACTGGAGAGCTCGAGCTTCTTTGTTGTCACGAAAGAGAGCCTCGATGGTAAGCCACAAGTCACGAGCAGAGCACTTAGCTTTGAGAACCGTGTCAAGAATCGATTCCGAGATGGTACCGTAGATCCACATCTTCACCAGCCCATCACGTTCTTTCCATGTAGTGTCGGTGGTAGACGACGGACGAGAGGAACCGTCGAGATGGCCGAGGACACCGTAACACAGGCAGTGAGTCTCGAAGAGCTCACACCACTTGTCATAATTCAGTTTCTCCATGTCAAGCACAATAGGGACGTATGCCCAGATTTGAGAGATGCCAAAAGGCTTATCATTAGAAGAAACAGCTGGAGCAGTCATGGAGAAAGGACAAAAACAGAACAAGAAACGAAGAGGAAGAAGAAAAAGAAAAAAATAAAGAAAAAAGTGAAATTTGATCAGTTGTGCGGCTAGGATTTAAGATGAATCTAATGCTCTGATACCATATAAGATAATAGGATAATCTCTGTGAGGATTCTCATCACATATATGACCACTATATATATTGTGTACAACTAGAGTTATGTATCGAAAATATTTTATACAATGCAATATTAAGAATGTTGCCATATATCTATTCTATCAATATGTATATCCATCCTTTTTATTTGTCAACAAAGTTTAATTAATCAAAACAGTTTGCATTTGTACAACACCTATATATGTAACATCGTATGGAAGAAATCGATCTTACAGCAGCATTCAAATATACACTTAGATAAGTAAATCTGCTTTGTAAGAATTTTTTTTGTGTAAAGACAAAAAAGAATTAGGTTTTTTTTTTCCTAACATCATTTGGACTATATACGTACTGAATTCGAAAGATATTTTTTTAAGCATCTTCAACATGATCCTTGCTCCATATCTAACCTTTTAACTGATCTGATTTTAGTTGCATATGAATAAGTTTCTTAGGTATTTCTCTACAAATTGTGACAAAGATCAAACTGTCGGAAAGTTTTCACCGAAATCGATATTGCAAATCATGTGGATAGGTGAGTGGTTTTGTTAACATACTAAATTGAGTAGAATAAAAATAGTTAAAAATAAAAATGGAAATATCAAGATTTAAAAATTATTGTATGATAATCCATTACCCACACTGGCAAGGCTATTTTAAAAATTCGAAATTATATCCAACGTATCTATATGATATATATATAAAAAAATTCCACCTGCTGAATAGAAATGTTCAGTCCCAAAAAAATACTCAGATGCTATACGGAACATGAATAAAAAAATGGATCCAATTTTAAAGATTACGAAAATGACAATGATATCAACTCTTTAGACGTGTCGCTTTGGCACATTAAAAAGTGTTATATTTTCTTTTTAGGCTTTGCTGAGTAATGAAACGGTTGTTGCCAACCTTATGTCTTTAGGTGAGATTCTAGGTCGCTATATATAAAAGACTTATTCCATTTTTATTTTTTAATATTTATCTAAATTAATTTCTTTGAAATCTTCATTTTCCCGATTTGCTTATTTTTAGCATATTGCTATCTGGCTAATGTGAGTTTTGCTAATTATTTTATTCTAAAAGTTTATTCATTACAATCCTAATGAATCAGTCAGGGAGGCATTGTCTATGCTCCAGTTTTAAAAAAGTTTTAACACGAAACCTAAATAATCATTTGTTTTTTTTCCACATGTTAGGATGTCTAACGACCACATACACCAGCTTTTTCCACAGGAAAACTGATATTAATTTCTTGGGAAAGAGATTATCATAATCAAGTAACATTGATGCAATTGAAACAAAATTTGGAGATTGGAATAGATTGAAGTGACTCGGCTAAAAAAGTTTATTACTACTATAGACCTTAGCCTCATTGTATGTTAGAGCTTGAAAGAAAATTGTGTCAATGGACCCAAAAGGAGAAAAAGATTATTGTAAGCAAAAAGCAAATGGAATATATTATGTTTATTTTTTTATCTTATAAGAAATTATTGGTTCTTAAAAAAAAGGAGGTTATATGCTATATGGAGCATCTTGAGAACTTTGATTTTATGTTGGATTCTTTGATTGTAACCAAAGATGGGCACTTTTGTGCCCACTTCTCACTTTCGAAACTTTTGTTGAATTATTGGTGAGTTATTTTTATTATTATTATTATTATTATTATTATCTTATACATAAGAATTTAATTGTTTTCTATTATTTTCTATTTTTTAAAAAAATTTAATTATTTTCTATTATTTCTTTTGATCAATGATGAAAGTTCTCTCCCAAATCGCATATATTCTTCAAAGGTTTATGTGAGAGGAATAATCATAACATTCTCTTGTCCATTTCCTCCAACTTTCAATGGACTAGCTTTCTTCTTGTCCTTTATTTTCTTCACTTCAGTTTCCTTTTTCTCCCATCCCATGATTTGAAATTATTAGTAAAAAGTAAAAACTTCAATCGTTTATTAACCATTCATGGTACAAATAGTTTGAATCAAAAATCTTTTTTGCTTGCTATGTCGAATTGTTGATACAGTTAAGTTTGGCACCTTCATTATTATGCAATTGCACGAAGTTAGTTCAACTAGGTGATTTTTTTTTTAATTAGCGATTTTCTCATACTCAAATTTAAAGGAAAAAAAAACTACGTTTAAAATTTAGTTAGTTCAACAAACCATATAACACGGCGATATAAAAGATAAACATGTGGTAAGTATTTAGATGGTTTCTTTATAAATAAATTAGAATATTAAAAATTTAATAACGTCTATTATATAAAAGTTCCTTATAAATATAATTGCTCATTTTATTTAATATATCTTTAAAAAGATTAGTAATTTAAAATGACTATAAAAGCCATGGCTAGGTCTCGACTAGAGTCACTCCAACCACGGGACAAACGAAGCGGCTAAAACATAATACTAGCTAACTAAACCATTGCATGCTAATTGTTTCGGTTTTTTTTTTTTGTGCAAACGCTAATTGTTACGTACAATACAACCTCTATAAATTAATACTCGGTAAATTAATAATATCTATAAATTAATAAAATTAGTCGGTTTCAAATTGGGACTAGTGTAATTTTAGACATAATTTGATAATATGTTTTTTGAAAATCCTTTGTAAATATATAGTCCCATCAATAATATAAACTAATAATTATATAAAATTATCTAAATATATGTATATATATATATACACATTAATCTTTATTAGAGTTCATTTTTAATATGTTTACAGTATAAAAATCTTTGAGTACTATCTTCAAAACATGATAATTGTTATTATCATTTTAATTGATTTTATAAAAATATTAATTATAACGATTAAATCTTATTTTTAAAATTTTTTACCAAATTAGAAAAGTCTCTTTATAAATTAATAATTATTAATTTATCGAAAAATTAAAATCTCTGTAAATTAATAAAATTTTATGGTCCCGACATTATTAATTTATAGAAGTTTTACTGTGTAACATCCACGAACCGAAATTCCGGTTTAGGAGATTGCATCGGTCGATGCAGGTTCAGTTTTCTGCGGACGAGTTAAGTTAAACGCTGCATTTTGGGTTAGGGAAAACCTTTAAGTCGTGTTTTGTCTCATTCGACGAGTTCAGCCATTTTGGGAGAAAAACCAGAGAGGAAAGAGGTCTTATCAGTTCTTAAGCGTTTTTGGGAGATTCTTGGAAGTTTGTGGCGTTTTCCTGTGAGATCTGAGGCTTAGATCATGGTAGGAACTTCCTAGGAGCGTTTTCTTCCTGTGTTTGGGTCGGATTTCTTCTGTGGCAAAGGTAAGTGCATGACCATGACTTATCTAAGCTGGAGATATCTCTGATTTGCTTGTTATGTGTGGTTAGGCTTGTTAGTTTGTTATTTGGGACGTTGGGAAGCTTTCTTGTGGCTTGGGATCGAGTTTTGTGGTTGTAGGAACGAAGATCGGGCGAGAAGCTTGGGGAAAAACGATGTTCGACATTGCATCGGTCGATGCACTTTGTGCGTCGGTCGATGCAAATGCGAGGACGGCGCGTAAAATCTAGGGTTTTCGTGCTATGTCGAGCATGCGTCGGTCAATGCAATGGGAGCATCGGTCGATGCAAGTTAGTCTAGCATCGGTCGATGCAGATCTTGCGTCGGTCGACGCAACCTCCAACTGGTGTCGGTCGATGCATGTTGGTGTGGGTCGATGCTGAGTCCTGGTTTGTTATTGTTGATTGTTTATTGATGGTTAGAGATGTCTCTATTTCTTGTGTGTATAGCCCAGTAGATGGGAGGATTGCCTTACTGAGTGTTTATAAAATACTCATGCATTGCAATTTGTGTTTGTGGTGCAGGTAAAGGCAAAGTGTGATCGTGGAATCAGGGCGATGAGGAGGAGGATGTTCTAGAGACTTGATTGATTGTGGTCTAGCTATTGTTAGGTTGCTAGTGTTGAGTTGATAGAACATTGTAGGATGTTGGAACTTGGTTATTGCATTGTTGGTTATTGGATTGTTATTGTTGGAATTCTTATTGGTTTAATGGAATTGTTTTTGTTATCCGTTGTTGTTGATTGTTGCTAGGTTGTTAGTGGGTATGGGACCACTAGTGAATTAATACTATATAAAAAAAAAAAAGAATCGGGAAGGGTTGTTTCATTTTGGTATCAGAGCCCTTACGGTTCTAGGTCTAGGGTTCACTGTGTTTTTGCTGTTGATGTTTGGGATTTCATGCTAGGGTTGATTAATTGATTTAGTCAATTGTGTGTGGCATGGGGTCCTAGAACATCCTCTTCGAGCCTACTTTGTGATTCCACGGTGAGTTGTGTTCTTGTGTTATTAGAATTATTTGTTGCTTAGCCTTCTGTTCTTGGTGATACAGATGGTTAGAGGAGGGGGTGCTGTTGGTCGTGGTCATGGACGTGGTCGTGGTCATGGTCAGGGACGGGGTTAGGTTCCCGAGGCCAGTGAGAGTGTGACCCAGAGCATGGCCAGTGAGGATGTAACGGAGTCACAAGTTCATCCTAGTGTGTCTGGAGACCAGGCTGGTTTGGGTGACGGCAGGGCGGATGGGCCCGGTGTCGGTCACGGTGTTGCCCCAGGTGTGAGGGTTGCAGCGGAGGGTGCTCCAGGCAGGGAGGATGTCTTGATGGGCTTGCTAGCTCAGGTTTTGGCGCGGCTTCCATCAGCAGTGCCGCCAGGGATTGGTGGGCAGGTTCCTGTAGTGCCGCCAGTGGTTGGATGGCAGGACCCATTAGTGCCGCCAGTGGTTGGTGGGCAGGACCCAGTGGTGCCGCTAATGGTTGGTGGGCAGGTTCCAGCAGTGCAGCCTGTGGCGGGTTTGTAGGCAAGTGTGCAGCCGGGGGTTGAGGTAGTGGATGCTCAGTATGTGCAGATGATGGTGCAGCTGCAGCGAGTGGGAGCAGGGTCTTTCTCGGGAGGTATGGATCCGAGTGTAGCGGATGAGTGGAGAGAGTGGATGGAGGATATTTTCCGATCGCTTCGGTGTCCCGACCAGTTTAGAGTGGATTTGGCAGTGTACTACTTGTCAGGTGATGCACGTGTGTGGTGGAGGTCGGTGACAACACGGAGGGTACAACGGGATATGACTTGGGTGGATTTTGTGAGGGAGTTTAACTCCAAGTATTTTCCACAGGAGGCTCTTGATCGTATGGAGGCACGGTTCTTCGGGTTGACTCAGGAGGACCGTACAGTGCATGAGCTAGATGCAGAGTTCAGTTGGCTTGTGGGGTATGCAGGCCGGGCTTTGGAGCCAGAGTCGGCTCAAGTGCGGAGGTTCTTGTTGGCTCTGCGGGATGATCTGAGGACTCGGTGCAGAGTGAGGAGCTATGCTACGAGAGCGGAGCTGGTTGAGGTTGCAGCTGGGATAGAGGACGACTTGAGGTCACATGTGGTTGTGGTTAGTCCTTCGGTGCAGCCACAACGGTCCCAGCTGCATTCTGTTCCTAGCAAGGACGGCAAGCCTGCGCAGGGGCAGAAGCGGAAGTTTGATGATATGCAGAGATCGAGGTACGGGGATGCGAGATGCTTTGGGTGTGGTAGCAGGGACCACAAGGTGACCAACTGTCCGTAGAGAGGTGAGCAGCGGGCAGTGACGGAGCAGCGGGCGGTGATGGAACCGCGGACAGATACCCGAGTGTGTTACTACTGCAGGGAGACGGGCATATCAAGCCTCGTTTTCCCAAGTTGCAGCAGATGGCAGTAGCAGCGGTGCAGGCTGGAGGTCAGCCAGGAGTGCAGCAGGTGGGTTGGATCGAGCCGACGTCGTGAGTGTACTCGACTGTGGAGACCGGTGGCGCCAGTGCATGAGCAATCACAGGTATAAGTTCTAAGATTCGAATTTGGTCAATTGAATAGTTCAAATTATGTCCGTTTTTGCTTGTGATTGAATGTTAGGTTCTCAACACATGAGGTTTGTGTAGGGACCTTGTCGGTGGGCGGGTTTATGTCTCACGTCTTGTTTGACTCTGGAGCAACTCATTGCTTCATTACTCTGGAGTGCGTGGAGAGTGCTAGTATCAGCGGAGATCCCGGTGAGAGCACGAGTGTTGTCAGGGTTGCAGGAGGGAAGTTCCTGAGAGTCTATGGTTGGGTGAGAGATGTGGAGATTCAGATTGCGGGGGAATCGAGGCCGACAGATTTGATTATCAGTCTAGTGGAGTTGTATGATGTGATTTTGGGTATGGATTGGTTGCATCGTCATAGGGTGCATTTGGACTGTTACAGGGGCAGAGTGGTCTTTGAGCGTCCAGAATGGAAGTTGGTTTTTGAGGGAGTAAGACCAACTTCGGGGAGTCTCGTGATCCCGGCTGTGCAGGCTGGAAAGATGATCGAGAAGGGGCGTGAGGCTAATTTGGTTACAATTTCGATGCCGGAGTCAGTGGGGCAGTCTTCTGTTGGATGTATTCGGGTTGTGGAGGAGTTTGAGGATGTGTTCCAGTCGTTGCAAGGGTTACTACCATCTCGGTCTGATCCCTTCACGATAGATTTGGAACCGGGGACAACGCCGTTGTCTAAGGCACCCTGCAGGATGGCTCTAGCAGAGATGGCAGAGCTGAAGAAGCAGCTGGAGGATTTGTTGAGTAAGGGTTTTATCCGTCCTAGTTGTTCACCGTGGAGAGCACCGATGCTGTTTGTTAAGAAGAAGGACGGGAATTTCTGGCTGTGTATTGACTACCGGGGTTTGAACCGGATCACTTTGAAGAACAAGTACCCTCTCCCGAGAATTGATGAGTTGTTGGATCAGTTGAGGGGTGCTACTTGGTTCTCCAAGATTGACTTAGCATCGGGTTATCATCAGATTCCAATACATGAGGCAGATGTGAGGAAGACAGCCTTCAGGACGAGATACGGGTATTTTGAGTTTGTGGTGATGCCGTTCGGTTTGAAAAACGTGCCAGCTGCGTTTATGAGATTGATGATTAGCGTGTTCCAGGAGTTTCTAGACGTGTCAGTCATCATTTTCATCGACGACATCCTGGTATTTTCCAAGAGTCCTGAGGAGCATGCAATACATCTGAGAGCAGTTCTGGAGGAGCTGCGGGAGCAGAAGTTGTTTGCCAAACTGAGTAAGTGCAGTTTCTGGTAGTGTGAGATGGGATTCTTAGTCCACATTGTTTTTGCAGAGGGAGTTTCAATGGATCCCGAGAAGATTCAGGCCATCAAGGAGTGGCCGAGGCCGCAGAGTGCCACTGAGATCCGAAGTTTTATGGGGTTAGCGGGTTACTACAGGAGGTTTATTCCGGGTTTTGTGAGTATGGCACATCCGATGACTAAGCTTACAGGGAAAGAGGTTCCATTTGTGTGGTCACCAGAGTGTGAGGCGAGTTTTGCAAGTCTCAAGCAGATGTTGACTACCACACCAGTGTTAGCACTGCCTGAGCAGAACGAACCCTATGTTGTGTATACAAATGCTTCTGGAGTGGGGTTGGGTTGTGTGCTTATGCAGTAGGGGAAGGTTATAGCCTACGCTTCGAATCAGTTGGAAGCACGAGGGTAATTATGCTACTCATGATTTGGAGATGGCAGCAGTAGTATTTGCTCTGAAGATTTGGAGGTCTTATCTGTATGGCGGAAAGGTACATGTATACACAGATCACAAGTGTTTGAAGTACATTTTTACTCAGCCTGAGCTGGATTTGAGGCAGAGGCGTTGGATGAAGTTAGTAACAGATTATGATCTGGATATAACTTACCATCCTGGTAAAGCTAATCTGGTTGCAGATGCCTTGAGTCGGAAGCGGGCGGCTTCGGCTCAGGAGCAAGATATGGAGGCGTTGGTAGGTGAGATTAGTGCATTGAGATTGTGTGCTATCTCACAGGAACCTTTGGGTTTGGAGGCAGCTGATCGAGCGGATTTGTTGAGCAGAGTACGGTTGGTTCAGGAGAGTGATGGGGGGCTGGTGAATGCCTCTAAGGCTGCGGGTTCAGAGTATCAGGTCTCTGCTAATGAGACTATCCTTGTGCATGGTCGGGTCTGTGTGCCCAAGAGTGAGGATTTAAGGCAGGAGATACTGAGAGAGGCTCATTCGAACAAGTTATCTATTCATCCAAGAGCGACCAAGATGTACCGTGACCTCAAGCGGTATTATCACTAGGTCGGGATGAAGAAGGACGTAGCCGACTGGGTTGCGAAGGGTGATACTTGCCAGCTAGTGAAGGCTGAGCATCAGGTTCCTGGTGGATTATTGCAGAGTTTGCCCATTCCAGAGTGGAAGTGGGATATGATCACAATGGACTTCATGGTGGGATTGCGTGTGTCGAGGACGTTTGATGCGATTTGGGTCATTGTGGACCGTTTGACTAAGTCTGCACACTTTCTGGACATCAAGAAAACTGATAGAGCAGTGGTTTTGGCCAAGAAGTACGTGAGAGAGATATTCAGATTGCATGGTGTGCCTGCTTGTATTGGGTTCTGAGTCTGAATATGAAGGAGGCTCAAGATCGGCAGAAGAGCTATGCCGATAAGAGAAGGAAGGATCTTGAGTTTCAGATTGGTGATAGAGTGTACCTCAAGATGGCCATGTTGCAGGGTCCAAACAGGTCATTGGCAGAGACTAAGCTGAGTCCGAGGTACATGGGTCCGTTCAGAGTAGTTGAGCGGGTGGGACCAGTGGCATATCGTCTGGAGTTGCCTGAGGTTATGCGTGCATTCTACAAGGTATTTCATGTGTCGATGCTGAGGAAGTGTCTTCACGAGGGTGATCAGTTGTTGGCTAAGATTCCTGAGGATCTTCAGCCCAACATGACCTTGGAGGCGAGACCGTTGAGGGTGCTCGAGAGGAGAGTCAAGGAACTTCGGAAGAAGAAGATTTCTTTGATGAGAGTCCTGTGGGACTGTGATGGAGTAGAGGAGCATACTTGGGTGCCAGAGGCGAGGTTGAAGGCAAGGTTTAAGAAGTGGTTCGAGAAGCAGACCGCGACTTGAGCTTGTCTAGACGGGTCCAAGTTGTAGTTCGTGGCTGGAGCGGGTACGGAGTATTCCAGCCCATCTCTCTTGATACTTGGTCGCTTAGGGGTGGTTGGTTGTGCGACTAAGTACCAAGATGAGGTGGTACTCGGGATGCAAGTTGATGGCTTGGATTGTGTATCTTATTTTTCTTATGTATTTTCGTTGAGGTTGTAACGATTATGACATTTTTTTAGATTAATAAGATAAGTATTTTTCTTTATGTTTAATTGTTGTTGTCATGGGAAAAAGAGAAATAGCTCGGGTTTCTATTTTGGAAAGTTTCCCTAAATAGAAAGTTTCCACAAAAAGGAAGTTTTCAGAGTTAGAAAGTTTCTAAAAAGGAAATTTTTGTGGGAAGTGATGAGGTAGATCTAGTCGGGAGATACTCGATGACATCAGATTTGTTGCTCAAGGTCGTGGGGGACCAACTCATGTGATACTGATAGCTCGATGGACTTTGTGGCCAGAGAGTGGGAGTGGTATGTTGCTTCGGATGACGATCCGAGAGCACGCTTTAGGGTGACGACCCAAGAGCGGGATATGTGAGGCTCCCTGGATACCGTAGCTGTGAGCCGAGGCTCGGCAGTGAGCCGGTATGTCTCGAGGGTTGCGACCCGAGAGCGGGGGGAGTG